>NW_015547688.1:3446713-3466298 GCF_001515605.1 Sinocyclocheilus anshuiensis
AGGCACCATCGAGAGCATTCTGACGAGCTGCATCTCTGTGTGGTATGGTGCCTGCAACGCGTCCTGCCGCAAGACACTTCAGCGCTTAGTGAGAGCAGCTGAGAAGATCGTTGGTGTCTCTCTCCCCTCCCTCCAGGACATTTACAACACCCGTCTCACCCGCAAAGCCCTCTGCATTGCAGGTGATCCCACCCACCCGACACACAGCTTCTTCAGTCTGCTGCCATCAGGGAGGAGACTGCGGAGTC
Source organism: Sinocyclocheilus anshuiensis (assembly GCF_001515605.1). Taxonomy (NCBI): domain Eukaryota; kingdom Metazoa; phylum Chordata; class Actinopteri; order Cypriniformes; family Cyprinidae; genus Sinocyclocheilus; species Sinocyclocheilus anshuiensis. Next base: position 3,446,962 of record NW_015547688.1, read on the forward strand.
TCCAGGCCAGGACCAGCAGACTGAAGGACAGCTTCATCCATCAGGCTGTCAGGAAGCTGAACTCCCTCCCGACCTTGCCCCCTCTCCCCTCTTTTGCCCCACGCACCACTGAACTCTGACCCTCTGATGGACTCTCCCACTCCCCCCTCCCAAATACACACACACACTGTCACTTTAATCAGTCTGAATAAGCTCTTTTGCACTACAATCATTATATCTGCACTGTTGTTTACTTCACTGGTTTGCACTCTATCTGCCATGTGCCTTGTGCTGCTTTATATATTTTTTTACATTTTACCTTATTTGTATATTTGTATAGTTGTATTTTATATTTAAATCTGTATCTATCTGTATTTATGTTCTACTGTTAGTGTTCTGTATGCACCAAGGGTCTGAGAGTAACGCAATTTCAATTCTCTGTGTGTATGTGCTGTACATGTGGAAGAATTGACAATAAAGCAGACTTGACTTGACTTGACTTGATAACATGAAAATGATCACTGATTTATTGGTATCAGCTAGAATTGTAATATTGATGCACTGCTAAATCATAATTTATTTGTTAATAAGGATTAATATAGAAAATACTGTATTATAAATGAGATCACACCTTTGATGCCTGGCCAGCTCTGTTTAATCTTTGGTTTGGGCACATCAAACCTTACGTAAGTGTTTCCTCCAGCAAAATCTGTGCAGCCGTCTTCAGCTGGGGAAGAGCCTACTGCGCCGTTACCCTTGAAAACAGACAGGACATCTGAACAATTCATACTGAATACATTATATATCCGTATAGGACAGTGGAGTGACTATCAATATTTTTTTTTTCAGTTCAATACAGTAAAAACCTTGCATTTTTTGATGTAACAAAACAAAACAAAAAAATAGCACATCAGAAGCAGTGACCATATCAAGCAGGCCACTGCGACTTTGTGAGAGCGTGCAGTGCATTCAGATATTGTAATGCTTTTCTTGATGAACTAGCATTTCTGCAGGGCCTGCTTGAGGAGGGCCATTACTTGATTAAGTGTCTGGCTGAGCTAGTAAAACCACTCTCTTATTAATTTGCTGAGAATAAAACAAGAGCATTCGGGTCTCACGGCAGCACAGACGGGGAACTGCTCAGGAGAAATACACCCTCAGTGTAAAGCTCCAGCATAAACTAGCATTCAATAAATAAATAAATAAATAGGCAACAATGAACAGTAAGAATCTTTACGATACAAAATATCTCATTCTGAGGTATTTTGTCTTTGCTAGATTAAATTCCAGTCCTTAGTCCAAAAATCTTAAAGGGGTCATATGATGCGATTTCAATTTTTCCTTTCTCTTTGAAGTGTTACAAGCTCTTGGTGCATAAAGAAGATCTGTAAAGTTGCAAAGACTATAAAGTCTCAAATCCAGAGAGATATTCTTTATAAAAGTTAAGAGTTAGCCACGCCTACCTAAAACGGCTCATTCTAACACGCCCCCACATGTCTACGTCACTATGTGGGAAGATTTGCATAACGCCGCCCAAATGTTCACGCAAAGAAAGAAGGCGTAACTTTTATTCTCACTGTAGTATTGTTGCCGCCTTGTTGATATTTTTGAAACGATGAGAAAATGACATTTGTTTCTTCAGAAAAATGATGGAATTACTATTGGAGAAAGGCCATAAATAGTTTCATAATGATATGCCCATCTCACATTTGGCATGCAAAACTTACAAATCTTACTTCTTCTGTAAGGACATCATGGTGGACCTGGTACTGGGTCCCGTTTTGTGAGTGGTCTTTGGCGTGGGACAGGGCCTGTCGTGCCAGACTCGTGTAGTACTGGACAAAACGTGTCCTTCGCACCAGGACGTGCAGGACAAAACACAGTAGCACCATACAGATGGAAATGATGAAGAAGATGATGGTGTTCTTCCTCTCGTTTTTGATCAATAGTTTGGTGAAGATACGACTGAGTGAAATGATCACTCCTGCCGTGCCTATACAGAAAAAAACAAAACAAAGAATGAGAATCTTGTTTTTGCATTTTACCCAAACATCATGGATTTTCATGACCGCATCTTACTCTCTCCGGTCATCACACCCTGTGTGTAGCGCTTGGGAAGCATCCCCATGTATCCATAGAAACTGGACTGCTGTACTGGCGACACAATAGGATGAAAAACTGTTATGGCTGGAAATGGTTGACAACACAATGTGAGCCTGAAAGAGGGACAGTCACTCCCAACACGCTTCTGCAGTCATGATGGCTTTGGAAAGAAAAGTATCAACAAATACCTGTGCATCCAAAGGCCACAGTACCCATAGACATCAGATTGATTACGTACGACTGCTTCGTGGTGAACCTCTCCAGCCACACATCAAAAATGGTGACAAAAAACAGAGGTCCAAGTGCAAAGAGGTAACCTACAAGAGGTGAACTTGGATGTAAACAAATTTGAGATATCATAACTAAAGGCTGAAATACACTACACGACTTTTAAAATCTAAAGTTTTTAAAACACTAGGCATCATACACTTACAGACTTTGTAAGTAGTGACAGAGGAAAACTGGCCATCATACACTAAACGACTGAGGATCACACACTAGCAGACTTTGAAGTTGTTCCGATCACAACAAACTTGCAAAGAAACGTGCGCATTGTTGCTAGGAGACGCATGACAAATGAAAACAATATGCGTTCTAAAATCGGCTGCAAATATCAAACATGTTTGATATCCTCTGACTGGATGGAATCAAAGCCTGAAGCTAAAAAATCAGAGTCTGTGACTATCCTACACTATGTGATTTTCTATGAAATCTGTCAACTCTAATCTGCAGACTGACACTGACTTCTGGCAACTAGCGTTGACTTATCAAAACAGTAAATAAAAGGATAATTGGGGCAAAAATTGTGTAGTATATTCCAGCCTTAATAAACAATCTATGCACTAAAGAAAAAGTCTGCAGGACTGGTGTAGGATTTACTTTGAAACCATTTTCACTCAGAAATTACTAGTAAATTTCACAAATAATTAGAAAGAAATTAAAAGTAACACTGAATTAAACATTATATTTTTAAGTATAAAGACTGAAATAGTATTTTCTTTTGAACAAAAAAAAGTGTGTTTGCAAACAACATCATAATATTTGATTATATTATAGAATTTGATTTGTTTTTGGAGGGTTTTGGAAGGTATAATTTCCCCTAAAATCATTTACTCACCCTCATGTTGTTCACCCTCATGACATTTTCTTCTATGGACATAAAAGAAGAGAGTTTATAAAATGTCTCGGTGTTTCTGTCCATATAATATACCACTGAATAACACTGTACTGAAAACATATTTGGAATGATTATCTTTTCCACAGACGAAAGAAATTCATACAGGTCAGCATGAGGGTGAGTAAATGATGGCAGAAGCGTTAAATTGACATATTTTTCCGTTTGCTTGGGTTGTGTGTGTTGTTGTGTGTCATCAGTCAATCGGTATTGTCGTGGTGTAATTTTCCTGTGTTTATCTGCTGTTTGGGTTATATGTAAGCCGTCCTCTTATTCAGCAGTATTTGGTGAGTGTTATTCCTCAGGTTGAGATGAGTGATGGACCGTCGCCCCTCCTCCCTCTCCCCTCAGGTCAATCAGCGGCCTCCTCCCCCATCCCTTTGTGCTCTACTGTCTGTCTGCTCTAAATAAACACACTCACCCACAGTGATCCTGGTGTGCAGGCTCAGCATCTCCACCAGGACATTGTTTAGGATCACAGCCACTAGGGCCACAAGTATATATGTTAAACCCATGTCAAACACAATGGATGTTCCTGAAAGACACAGAAGACAAAAAGGAAATGACCTCGAAGTTTACTGCATTTTTTTCTTACTATCATACAAGAACAGTATGCTCAATCAGACTGATTGTTTTGACATTTTTCATACAAACACAAATGTCAAAACTGATTATCTTTATACAATGAAAGTGCATGATGATCACTGGTCAAAAAAAAAAAAAAGTTTATTGAGCACGAAGTCACCCAATTAGAATGATTTCTGAAATTTTTCAAATATATTAAAATACAAAACTGTATTTCAAAATATTATTAATTATAGCCTACATATATACAGTATATATTTGCTTTTGATAAAAAATGCAGCCTTGATGAGCATAAGAGACATCTTTAAAAATATATATACATATATAAATATATATAATACATATAAAAAATAACATTATAATGAGCAATTCACCATGAAAACACAAGTATAACATGTTTTAAAACTCACGATCGTTAACATAAATTGTACTAATATTTTAATAATATTTCAAAATATTATTCTTTATACTGAATTTTTGATCAAATAAATGCAGCCTTGATGAGCATAAGAGATGTCTTTAAAAGCATTATCTATCTACAGTATCTATCTATCTATCTATCTATCTATCTCTCTCTATATATATACATATATACATATAAAAATACAACATTTTAATGAGCAATTCTGGCAAGCACCATGAAAACACAAGTATAAATTTTTTTTTTTAACTCACAACCTTTAACAGATATTTCAACCATAATTTGTTTCATGTAAATGCTACTGAAAATGTAGATCCATAAATATAATGGAGTACCTTCAAATTTATGATGCAGGTAGTCAACATCTGTAATGAAGCTATTGTAAGGCAGCAGGAAGCCCACTCCAGCCAGGAGCATGGCAAAATAGATCCCATGGTAACGGTCATCTGGAATAGGTTCTTCAAACGCTACGCACAGAAATCACACGCATTTGTATTCACAAACAACGAGTGAGAGTTATAAACAAAAGTCCTGTCTGTGTTGTATTTGTATGACATTTCAAAATATGTGCGTTTTAAATATTTGTCTCTCAGCCAGTGTGCTGTCTCTTTAAAGTATATTTATGCATACGCATGAGACATTTGACATTTTGCTCTCTCTCTCTCTTTCTCTCTCTCTCTTTCTGGATGAGGAACTGATTGATGGAAGCACTTCTGTGCCTCTTGCTGGCTTCCTAATGTTTATACAGCTTTAGTCCTTTAACACTGCATGCCTAATTTAAGAGATGGAAGAAATGAAATCATGACTAAAAATGTAAAACGTATATTTGACCAAATGTAGAATATATCTATATGCTTAGCTAGCCTAGCAAACTCTAAAGATCAATGTGTATGTTCTCCTACTCCACTGATTTAATAAGCATGACCTTTGTAACCAGGCAACATGAGGGGACAGCAGACTCTCCAGCTAACATGATTACACATAGCTAGTACATGCCAAGTATTGTAACCTTTTAAATTAAAATCTGTATTATTACACATTGTACGAGCACAACACATATGAAATAGTGACTCAAATGACATTTTGTAGTTACATTGAGGCACATCATATGCAGCAGAGACTCACCAGGTTCTGAAAGGGCCAGCACTCCTTTATCTGAGATGTCTTTCACCTGACAGTCCTCTTCCTCCAGCTGATAGCTCTCGAAACTGAAGCTCATCACCACATTGCCCTCGGGAGTCTGGCCAGGGGTGGCCTGTTTACGTCTCTCTACTCCTTTTGAGCCCATAGTCCCTCGTTTGGCCTGGAATATCTGAAAAGGCCTTCTTTAACAGTGACAGAAATGTGATCTGTAAGAGGATGAAAATAAAGAATGTGTGTGTAAGCAACTTACAAAACAGATTAGATGCAACACATTACATTTAAAATATCTTGATAATCAACCTCAAACTTTAAAGTGTAGTTACGATGTTTCATTTTTAAGTGTTGTCATCACAGAAGAAAAGATTTTAATGTATACACTACCAGTCAAAATATATTCCACAAAAATATTAAGCAGCAAAACTGCTTTCAACATTGATAGAAATAAGAGCAACAAATCAGCATATTACAATGATTTCTGAAGGATCATGTGACACTGAAGCTTTGCAATCACAGGAACAAATTCAATTTTAAACACTAAAATTTTAAATTATTATTTTAAATACAATTATTTGATGTAAATAAAAATAATAGTTACGGTTTATTTTTTAAGTTGTCCTTGTTACAGTGTAATTATACATTTAAGTACTGAGGAATATTAATTATACATGTACTTATATGGTTAGGGTTTGGCTTAGGGTTACTTGCATTTAATTATGCATAATCTATTGTTATTATAATAGTAATAAGTACAAGTAACGTGTGTAACAAGGACATTGTAAAATAAAGTGTTACCAAAATCATTTTTATTTTAAATATATATCATTTACATTTCATATTATTAAAATAGATTCATGATTATTTAAATTTAGCATTTCTTAATATAGTTTCAAATCAATAACACCGTTATTATCATAATCACGTGAGATAATGACAGTCTTAACAATCTTAAACAACTAAAACGACATCTAAAGATATTTCCATGTAAGTCTATTTTATGTTTTAATTTGCATGCATCTCTGATGTTCATGAAGGTCAATACACTCACTATAAGCATTATGGCAAATTTGAGTTTTTCATATTAGTTCACTGAGATGAAAGGGGCCTGTGATGTCAAACTGGCTCTAGTGACTGAACAGTGAAGTGTAATAAAAGCATGTGAAGAGCAGCCTCAAGTCACTTTCTGTTAAATCAGCCGTGCCATGTGCCATTTCACTTTTGGCTATATGCTCTATGCCTTTGTGCAAGTAATGTTCTTTTTTTACTTTATTTGCATACGTATACGTGTGCATCATTGGTAATGTATTGTCAAGGGATATATTGCATCCCTGTGTGATCTATTTTAGGAAAGAGCAATCAGACAATCTAAAATAAATCTATATTCTTAATGCAAATCAGGTGCTTGCAGCAAGAAGAGCCTTAGCCAAGATGCCACTGTTGGACATGTTATTGAAATTTTCCTCATCTTGGAAATCTGCCAATGCGTCCTTTGAAGAGCCTGGGGCTGGCAATGCAGGACTGGTTCAAAAGAAAAGCAATCTTTTTTGATATCAGTGTTACGTCACTGACTAGAGAGTTGTCGGGCACATTTTGTGCCTTATCCGACCGTGTTGCATTGTGATGATTAAAACCAAATGGAATAGTTAATTTGTTTGTAACCAAACACAAAGACATACTGTACAACAACATATTCACAAAGCTGTCATGTAGCCCATATTATCATAGTGGCTGATGTTGTTTAACTAAGATACTGTATGTAAACAGTGCTGAGACGTGGAAATAAAAGGCACACCTGCTGAACCATGAACTGTCAGATGTCACTCATTTTATTGTTTATGTAGGCCTACAGTCATTTTCTATAGATTGTCATTATAATATGCACTAGAACGAAAGTAATTATAGCCTATTTCAAATATATAATATAATATAATAACATGTATAAAGGCTTTCTAAAATGATGCAGAGAGCCAATGATACTGAAGAATGGCTGATGAATGCAGATGAAGGATGTAAGACGAACAATAAGAGGACCTGATAGTGCCGTTGTGTGTTTAACAAACTAAAAGTATAAATTTGTGTGGTAAATGTTAGTGAAAAAACAAGACGCTGTAAGACGGAATAAGTCTAAATCCAAATGATGTGCGAAAACTTCGTTTGAAAAAATAAACAAACTAATCATGCGCTTCGCTACATAAGCCTACTAGTATATGTAATTAGCAGTAAGCCGAAAAGCAGCTGTATACATATCAACACGCTTTTTAGAGGGAATCTAATCACTTTCTTCTTTTCAAAACACACCATTCCACGCGAGAAAATGTCACGTAATGTTGTTATCTGCTGCAGGCTGCTTTGTTGTTCTCACTGGACTTGTTATAGCTAGTCATACGATCAACTCGCAGCATATATTTCCATTATTCATCTAGCAGCGCTTACGCATCATTTTAAAGAGACAAAAGCGATATAGTCATCCGAAAGACAACAGGTTATATCTTACCCCGAACAATTAAATGCGTCTTTCCTCCCTTATTCGCATGTTACTCCGGGTAACCACAAGCCTTCTTTACATATAAAGCATTTTCATCATTGGTGCGGTGTTGTTTGGGTTCTCCGGTGTAAATATCCTCCTGCACAAGGTGAAGAGGCACAGAGCCGCTGTCATTCTCTCTCCCTCCCACACAGCGAGTGAGTTTGCAGCGGTCTGAAGCCTCCAGCTGTCTGCCAAGGCAACCCGCTTTCTTTATCGCTTTAAAGGAAACCTGCATTAGTGCACTTCATGAACAGCACTTATTTCAATGATGCAATGAATAATAACTGCAAAACTAATCAATGATTACAGTGTCACAAATTAAATATTTTAGAAAAACCTAAAACAAATAGTTACGGTGAGCGTGATTTGACCAAGTAACATGTTCCTGGATCAACATCCTTGTTGATCCTGGAACATCATTCCAATCAACCAATCAGAATTGAGAGATAACTTTTCAGGAAATGTCAGTTTTAGGCTTACAATCAGGATTAGGTGCTTCTACACCCTTGTTAATCAGCTATCATTTCCCTCTGATTTTAGGAATAAATTATGGGTAGGGTTAGGTTTAGGGGTGGGGATTGGGTTAAGTCTGTATTTTTGGACAGGTAATGTTGATCCAGGAACATGTTTTACTTGGCAAAATCACGGCGCCCAATAGTTACATAGGCCTAGACATTGGAATACTTAATTCTGATTGGTCAGTTGCGGAATTCAGCTTTCATTATTTCGGAATGTTAAATAAAATAAAGTTGAACAAAAGTAGCCTAACGGCTTTTACATTGTTATGAATATCTCTATTTCACATGTTGCTCTTTTGAACTTTTATTCATCACAGAAACTTGAAAAATATCACTGTTTCTATAAAATATCAAGCAGCACAACTGTTTTCAACATTAATAATAATCAGAAATGTTTCTTGAGCAGCAAATCAGCTAATTAGAATGATCTCTGAAGGATCTTGTGACACTGAAGACTGGAGTAATGATGCTGAAATTTCAGCTTTGCCATCACAGGAATAAATTACAATTATAATATTTTCAAATAGAAAACTGTTATTTTAAATTGTAATAATATATAACAATAATTCAGATTTTATTTTGATCCAAATAAATGCAGCTTCGGTGAGAATAAGAGACATCTGTCAAAAAACATAAAAATATCTTACTGACCCCAATATGCATTCTAGGGATTTGTGATTGGCATTGTGGTCTGTGGTCTGATTTAAGAGATGAATAAACTTTAAGCACTGCATGCACCATCGTTATTTGATCTATTACATTAGTCTCAATCAGTACCTTTTGGAAAAAATAATACATTGGCTACAGATTGGAACAAGTGGAATCCAGTGCAAACATTTGTAGAAGTAGGTTCATTTTGTCATTATTAAAACTTCTTGACATCTTTTGGATAATCAGTACGTTGTACTCCTCAGTACATGGTTGGGCAGCATTGAGCCTTGAACTTGATTTTGCATTAGATGTCCAGACAGCATTCTTGGGAAATATCAAAGCTCAATAGCGACTCTCAATGAGGAAGGAGCATATGATAGAATGCTTTATTTGCGTTTCAGAGAAATCAATGGGACACCTTTGCATTTTGAATGTACATAATGCTGCTGTTATATATCTGGCATCACTTATAGAGGGAGAAGGCAACAAAAACAAGGTGAACATGCAGTGTTCATCTTTCAAATGACCTGCCATGGCAACAATGCCCTATAAAGGGTCCTCTGTGTGAAGGAGAAATGGACTTTCTGTTTCCTATTTATGATAAATAGCATATCACACACTCATTCTGTAACTAAGAAAATGTCAGCTTTATGCTTTTCTTTTGAGGCATTCTATTCAATCAATATTAAGAAAGGTCACCAAATATAGACATCAGGATACTTTATTATTTAGCATTTACCAATGAGAAAAAAAAAAAACACGTTGTGCATGGCTGAGTTCAGAAATATTTCATCCCAATCTAATTTAGAAACGGGAACTGGAAAATCATGTTTTTATGTGTTAGTAATGAATCCCTTGATGATGTTCCACTTTTATTTGCACGTATTCATCAATTAGCATAGTTTTTGACTGATCACTTCCCACTTATATTTTGCTGTGCCGGTTAGTGTAATAAGAAACGTCTCAGGTTACTTATGTAACCATGGTTCCTTGAGTAGGGAACGAGACACTGCGTCCTCTAGGGGTCGCTATGGGGAACGCCTCGTCGTGACCCGTGTCTGAAGCATAGGCGCCTATTTATACTATAGTCGCACCGGTAGTGACGTCATGGCTGTCGCCGGCCAACGAGTTGGTGTTTTTTCAATGTATGCTTCAGACACGGGTCACGACGAGGCGTTCCCCACAGCGACCCCTAGAGGACGCAGTTCGAAGTTCCCATGAAAGGGAACTATTGGTCATTATACAACTATTTTTTCTAGCTCTGCCATTCAACAATGTAAGGTTGCTATCTTGTTTCCGTTCAGAATGATTGATTCAGGATATCTTGTATCTAAAAATAAATATATATAAAGAAAAATAAAGAAAAAATAACGTATGGCCAATGTTCTGTTTGGCTGATTGATATTGATGAAGAAGCAAATCAATATCATTTAATCGATGAATCATCAGTTTATATATTTGTTTTCGCAGCAGCATTTCTAAGCCCAAGGAACTGGCAAAATGAATCCTTCTTGCATGAGTTAAATGAGTCCGTTCTTTGTCTGGATGTTCTATTTACCCAGTGGGAATTTAATTTTCTTCCCAATGTCATTTCCCCAGAAGGCCTCTGTGCGTGTTCAGAAAGCTGACTGGGCTGTTTCATCACCTCCTCTATCACCTGCTCTGTTTTGCTATACTGTGCGGATACAAAATGGCTAAAAGGCATTTGCCCAAAGGCATTCCATACATTTTGAGCCAAATGGTAATAGCAGTCTTTACCATTTGTGTGTGTAATTTGACAGGATGGATGTTATGTGTATATTTTACATATTATATTTAAGACGTCTATTTCATTTTTTTCCCCCATCAAATCCCTGGCATAACAATCTTGTAAAGGCTTTAAATCATATTAAAACAAGTCATTCATAGTCAAATCCATATTCTCATACTCACCCAGTGCATTATTGACATAAAGATATATATAGTGTTTATAATTCCTGACATAATTATCTGTCAAGTATGTACAAGTGCACTCAGTATTTTGTCCTCATTAAAAGGTTTTATGTGACCCTGGAGCACAAAACCAGTTTTAAGTCGCTGGGGGTATATTTGTAGCAATAGCCAAAAATACATTATGTGGGTCAAAATTATTGATTTTTCTTTTATGCCAAAAATCATTAGGATATTAAGTAAACATCATGTTCCATGAAGATATTTTGTAAATTTCCTACTGTAAATATATTAAAACTTAATTTTTGATTAGTAATATGCATTGCTAAGAACTTAATTTAGACAACTTTAAAGGCGATTTTCTCAATATTTAGATTTTTTTGCACCCTCAGATTCCAGATTTTCAAATAGTTGTATCTCAGCCAAATACTGTCCTATCCTAACAAGCTTAATTATTCAGCTTTCAGATTATGTATAAATCTCAATTTTGAAAAAATTTACCCTTATGACTGGTTTTGTGGTCCAGGGTCACATATAAAGAAATAATAACAAAAGACAGTATTACCAAAAAAACTTTAGCTGACAAGGTCCTGAGATTATCTATGAGCCTTCCAGTTGAGTTTTGAGTTGATCTCTTTTTATTCAGTTAAGTGCTACTGTTAGGGCTGCTGTTTCAGCATATGTTGCTGCGGGAGACGAGTGTTAAACCAAATCATGCAGGAACAAGTTCCAGACCTGCTGGAGAGTAATGAGATATGGCTCAAACACTGGCCTATCATTAATCGTGTCTACTGCTGGGATTTGTCATATCGTCAGCTACATACTTCCTTGACAAACTGGAGGAAATGTTCTCATAACATGCTGTGGAGCAACCGCTATAATAAATCAATGCAAGTTTTAAAGATTCAAGTTGTTATTCCAAACAATATTCAGTAAGAATACTAAGCACAAACCCCAAATATAGTGCAAATGTAATGGATGAATTATGAAGCTGAAATGCAGATGTAAATCTGATATATAAGCAGTGCTTGAATGTGTGTGAGTAACTGTTTACATAAAGTTAAATAAATGAAGAAATAAGAAATTGAATCTGTTCCTAGACCTAACAGGGAACATTCTCAGAACTTTGGCTAACATTCCAGCCAAGTTCTTTCAAATTTCGTTCAAAGTTATCTGAACTTTAATAATGTTAGCACAAAACACCATTTATACATCATTCATGGAACCCTTTTTATTTTTTTCTGAAACATTGTAGTTGGATGTCTGACTAACATTTTTAAATGTTACTTGTTTTAGAATGTTTAGAGAACATTCAAGAGTAAAATTGTTGCAATGGTTGCAAACGGATAAAAAGGAATGAACATTCACATAACCAAGAAAAAAATGTTTTTAAAACATTTAAAATACTGGACATTTTCACCGTTCAGAGAACATTCAGAAATAACATTTTCATAATGTAATGATGAAATAGATTCTTACATATTTTTGTCAGCTGGGATAGTGCCTTCTGAGCATCTAATAGTCTTATTTGCAATGCATCCTGAACTGCTTGTAACTGCAACTTTATTTCATGATTTTGAAACATGTCATGCAGTTGTGATTTTGTATCTCATATTTGCTTTATTATGTCTCATTATCTAAACATTAAATCTCATTATGATATCAGGAGGTGGTCTCCAAACAGGCCTGTGCCCCAGGGCCTCGCTGAACCATAATCCATCCTGGATGGATGTGAACAGTGTATGCAAGCTGACTTCAACAGAACAGCATAAACACTGCAGGGAATTACAATGTTGGTTGAATTGAAATCATTTTCCTAGAATTGGAATTAGGTATGAGGGTGTTAAGGAGTCTAACAGCCTCAGGGAAAATGTTTCAGAGTCTAATAGAGTTAGTCTGTGTACTATAATATCATTTGTGAGATTGTGGGAGGGTGATGAGTTTAAAGGAGGTGGCGTTTATTGTACCGTAGGCCTTGTGCATGCAATATTTGTAGTAGAAGTCTTTATAACAATTATTTTCTATATATGTAATGAGATTGGATATTGTAAATTAAAATCATTATGCTATACATGTTCATTCCCATCATGACAGTTATTGCAGATATGAATGTATAATGCAAAACATAATAGCCTCTCGTCTCTGCCAGACAGATTTTGGATATATTGTCAAAAGCTATTTGCTTGTGAGACATACAATGCGGAAGAATTTCTTGGACACACTTCAAGGCCTTAACTTTATTAATACAATCAGTGTAAACTGATCTTCCTTGACTGCTCTTATAAGATTAAAAACAAGGGCTGTGTTCTGAATGCACACTAAATGCTGCACTCTATGCCCTGTATTTTGCTATTTTTTAAAAATAGTGAATTCAACAGTATTATTTCACAATTTTTGTCATTTTGCATGTATAATTAAGCAAGTTGAGTTCTTAAAAATAAAATGGGTTATTGTGCATTTTGAATCAAATTGCGTAGAAATACCTTTACATTTGTACTTACATTTGGCAGTCTAAATAATTCTTAAGAAAGAGTTGTTAAAAATGATTACTATTACAGTTAACTAAATCTAAAACCATAAAAAAAAGTTAACTAAAATAAAAAAAATAAAAATAAAAAGGAAACATTTTATTTCAGCTAGTTGCCAAAGCAACATTTCTCATTTTGATTTTGTTTAACGACTATGTACTAAAATAACTAAAACTGAAATAAAATCTATTCAGACACATTTAAAACAAATCTAAAACTAATAAAAATGACAGAATCACACAACAAAATTAGCACAACTGTAACTAATGTTAAATTCAAATAGAATATCTAAAAATAAAAACTAATTCAAAATATAAAAATGAAACTATGATACTAAAATAATGCTAGATATTATTTGTGGTTCAACCATCAAAGGGCAGGTCAAGTTAAGTGCATTGCATTGTGGGATACAGTACTTCATGCAGTAAGGTCAACATTATACTGCTTGTTTAGTAGGTCATCTGGGTATCCTATTTATAAAGAAAACATACTACTAGTATACATACTATATGATGCAGAAATAGTATGAGTAGTATTCAATATGGAACACAGGCAAATAATTAAATAAAAAAGCAGACGTTTTATTGCATTAAAAAAGAACAAAAAATGTATAAGTCAAGGAAGGAAAGATGGAATCCACTGGCACACAGGGAATTTAAATATTCTCTATCCTTCACACGGCAGATAAATGAGCTAGAACAATAACATTCTTTCCATTACATCATTTTCCTATAATCACGAGGATTATTAACTTATTCAATTAGAGTGTGGAATTGAGATTGGCCTGATCTTCCGTCTGTTAGCAGACATTACGGATGAACTAATAAACCTGGTTCTCTGAAAACGTAGATTAGAAATAATATTATTATAAAATGTGATAACACCACTATCATATGTCCTACAGCAATGAAAGAATACAATTTGCGGAGTAAACATATGGCCAGTGAAAATCAGAGCAGATATGTGAATAATGAAGATCAATATAACGTAACTGCACGCTGGACCGTATAACTCCTGAAAGACTATGAACTGATGTCTCCTTTGATGTGCCTGCTGCACCATCTTAATTAAAATCTCAAAATTAGAATTCTGCCTGGGATTTTTAGGGCAGAGCGGAGTAATGAATGGCACTTATGCCTTTGACCTCCTGTCTAATGCATCTACCACAGTGAATCAGGCAGTTGTGTGTCTCTCACACATTCTAATGAGATCACCATGCCAGCCTCTTCTCTTTCTCGTTTATTTAATGTTACAGAATAGTGTGATTTGCACCAGCATTTTGATTGTAAAAAATACCTACCATTTATTTGTTGTAGCCTATAATGATTCTCCCTAATAAATGCACATATACTAATTTTGGTTAAGCAGACTACATTTACATTTACAGTGGTGGCCAAAATTATTAGACCACTAGTATTTTCACCAGCTAAAAAATGGTTTTAAGTCAGTTTGCTGATGCTTCAAGAATCCTACCTGCAAAGCTACAGTACTGTTAAAAGTTTTAGGCACTTGTGTAAAAATGAGGATGCTGTCAAAAATAATGTCATAGATAGATATTCTTTATCAATTAACTTCTATTAACTAAATTAAATCAACATTTGGTAAGGTAAGGTAGGTTTCTTCAAGCATCTTGGAGACGTTGCCACAGTTCTTTTGGATTTGTCTCAGTTTGTTCTGTTTCTTCACGCAATCTCAGACAGACTGGATGATGATCAAATCAGATCTCTGTGTGGAACACTGGCTGTCGTCAGACTCCTTGTGCAAACAAAAATCTCACTGGATTATTACAATTACTGGCAAAATGAATGTTTGGAAATGTAAACTGATATTTCCTGCTGATGAAAATACTAGTGTTCTAATCATTTTGGCCACCACTGTATGTTGTATGGAATATATTGTATAGAATATATACAGTTTATAGTATATACACTGTAAATACATTATCTAAGATCTACCTATCCACTCAAAGGCTTTCAGTTGCTAATACAGCTTTTGGATTTCAGCCATATGTAAAGATCTATGTGCACCTAAATGCAAATGGCAGTAGAAAAGACTTGGTTTAAGGTTAACTCTGGGCCTTCAATTAAGCAAAGAGCCTGTAAAAACTGATGCTGTTTTTGTCATCTGTACTGTATGACTTTGAAAGCTTCGGGGAAATTATCCTGACAGCAGCTGAATCATCACACTTTGCAAAGCTGCTAAATTAATTTTATCTAAAGGCACTGGCCTATAGACATCCCAAAAACATTTACCTAATTTTGCAACAATCAATTCAATGACTAAAAGAAGGATGTTGGTCTGCTGCTCAGAGAAGGTGATGTTTTACAGCAAACCACATAAAAATCCATAAACATTTTTTTCACTTATTAAATTTCTCTCTAGCAAACAAAACAACAAACAACATTATGATCTGCATCATGTAAAGACGAATGCAAATGTTCACATTATTAAAAAATGTCTTTATTTTGATTACTTACCACAAAGAACATGCTTTACCACCAGAAAGATGAAGTGTTGTGATGCATTTACCTCATGCCTGTTTTACCAGCAAATCTGTGTGTACGCAGTAAATGTCTCCCTCCAGTGGTACCAGCTGTTAAAAAGTTAAAAAGATTAAGAAATAAAAAATATATATAAAATAAACAAATTATAAAAAACAAACTTTCTGGTTGTGTTTTAGATGCAGAGATCGTTTTTATACTTAACAGTTTCATTACCAATTGCACGAAAACGTTGTAGTATTTTTAGCGTATTTGCTCTTGTGTAGCCCTGTATGGAAGTTTGCTAAAAGTAATAAGTGATTAAACAGATAAAACAAATTAAACATGTTTTTCTGTTTCTTTACATCGATATCGAAGCCAAACAGCAGTAGTATCCGGTGATCACGTGATTTATAAGCCCCGCCCCCACACTTTGCGCGTTGACGTCACTCTATTTCACTTCCAGCGTCCACCGCGCCAGCCATCATCTTGAAGTTCAGAGCAAGATGGCGGATAAACCAGGTATGGTTGAATGGGACATGCATAGTTGAGTACGTTTGACTGTTGGATAGGAAAGCTCTACTTGAATCGCACTCTGTTATGTATCTCTGTGTCTGAAGGCATGCATGGAGTGAATGTCTGTTGTGTGGTTTGTGCGCAGCGCCGCTCAAGGCCCCGATGCGGGCAGACGCCAGTCATGTCAAGGACTTTCAGTAACATTGGCCGCACTGGCTTTCCGATTACATTCGTGACTGAATATAATGTTCAGGACATGCAAGTTCCTCTGTAGTGTTTTGTGAGATATTCGTTAAGTGAAGCGTGCTGGTCAGTTAATGACAAAACTACAGTCTGTAGTGAACTACTTGCCGGACAGCTTCCATTCAAGAGTAATGACTCGTTTATAGCAACAAAATGTTTAATTTTGTAGGTTAACAATATTGTCATTGTGCTGTAAGTCTCCAGGATATGACCAAATAATGTTAGTAACTATATAGTAAAAATAGTAACCATAAATACAATAAATATTTTGCCTTGGAAGTGTTCTTGCAAAAAAGTATAGTTCTTTTATCTGTATACACCATGGCACTCAATAGTTATCAAATAATACTGTCGTAGTACTGAAAATTATTCTAATATATGCCAAAACCAAACGAACATAACACCATGGTGCATTTTGTGTCTGTTTGGTCTTTTTGGACTGTTTGAACATTTTTCATAAGCTTGACATTCTTTGCCTTTTTAACCAATGCATACAGCAATTATTTTTTGCCTTTTTATCAAACTAGTTCTGTTTCATTTGAATGCACAGGAGAACTGGCTTACTGATTATCAAATAAAACCCAGTGAAATGTCTTTATCTGTATAAGCGTGTTTATTTAATGCATTTTTTCCCCTAGTGGCCCTGGCCCAGAAGAGGCTTATGGACGTCAAGCTCGGACAGCTGCCATCGTGGCTGGGAACAAGAGACTTCACCCCAAATGGACTTCTTGGTAGTGTTCGTGGAGGTAACGACCAGTGTATTCAATATTAGAAAAGCATCTTTGATCAGTATTGTAATAATTTCTGTTGTATAATATTTTCCCCAATCAAAACTTCTTTTAGGATATGAGAGATATTTCAACAAATACATCAATGTGAAGAAAGGTGGGATTGGTGGAGTTGCCATGTTCCTTGCTGGTTACGTTGCCCTGAGCTACCTCTGGGAATACGATCACATCAGTAAGTACAAACTCAGTGTATTAAAGAATCAGTAGTAGCGTGTCCTTCACTGTTGTACTGTTGTCTGAATTTAGTGTCACTGAGGAAGTGTTTTCTTGTCCAGAGCACGACAGGTGGAGGAAGTACCACTGAAAGCCACTGGACCACCAGGCCACTCAAATCTTCTGCCTGCAGCAGTGTGATCATCACACATCTCAGCTTTCTGTTTGTGACTGTTGTGACCAAGAATAAAATGAAATCTATTTAATTTGGACTCTTTATTCAAAGCATACAAAATGTTGGCTGTATGTATAAGAGCTTGATTTATTATTATTCACATTTCTTGTGATGAATTAAACGTGTATTAAATTGATTGGGGTTTAATACCGATTCAGTAGTCGGCAAACAAGGTGGTCAGTAACACTGCAGCCCAGATTACTAAGGAAAATGGAGTAAGTCTTTATTCAGGCAAAAGCTAAAACCACAATAATAGTTGATATGTGCTACTTGTAATGTTTATAAATGTAGTCCAAGATAATGGTTTCATAAATCCAGTAAATCTTTATTGTAAGAAGTACAACAACCTAACAATCAGTTTCATTTAATATAAACAAGTATCTTGATGGACTACAAAGTGGTGTCCTTTCTGCCTCCAATTTTGGTTGTTAATTGACATCATTTTCTCTAAAAACATACTTTGCTCTAATTTCAGCATTGCTTTAAAGTTTAAGCAATCAAGATGCTTGTTGCTCCAATACAAAAGACTATAAGGTTTCATGTGAAAGTAAAACAAAAATCCATATGAAAACGGTGGTTATTGATCATTCTACGTTTTCATTGTGTACTAACTGAGATGCACTTGGCACATGGACAGTGAGGCAGAGCCACGTTTATGTCCCTCAACTATAGCTTTTGCAGTGAAAAGTTAAAGAAATTATTCACCCAAAAATGAAATTGTACTCACCCTCAGGCCATCCAAGATGTAGATGAGTGTGTCTTTATTGGAACAGATTTGAAGAAGTTTAACAACACTCACCAATGGATCCTCTGCGGTGAATGGGTGCCGTCAAAATGAGAGTCCAAACAACTGATAAAACATTCAAATAATCCACCTGCGTTAATGACAGATTTGGTTTTTAAAACCATGCAGCTTTTCACTTCACAATATGAAAATTGATGAAGTCATGTGGATTATTGTGATGTTTTTATCAGCAGTTTTGACTCTCTTTCTGATGGCACCCATTCACTGCAGAGCATCCATTGGTGAGCAATTGATGTAATGCTAAATTTCTCTAACTCTGCTCTGATGAAGAAACAAACTCGTACATCCTAGATGGCCTGAAGGGGCGTCAGTTTTCAGCAAATTTTCATTTTTGGGTGAACTATTTCTTTAATGTACCAGGAATGAAATATGTCACTTTGCAAGTTATAGTCACATTTATTGGAGATCCTTTTTGTAGAAAACTTTACTGTCCACTCAAAAACGCCAGGTGTCCTTTTGTGCATTTGTTTGCGTAATGGCCCTTCTCACCGCACTGGAAAAAGCAAACAGATACTGAATGTGACTGTACGTTTGAGGGCATCATAGTAGTATGTGGGGGGGG
>NW_015547688.1:3466326-3490705 GCF_001515605.1 Sinocyclocheilus anshuiensis
AATATGACCGTACATTTGAAGTATCATCATGCATAAGAGTACTATGTCAAAAGAATTTACTTTCTGCATAAAATCAAATGGTGTCCCACCTTGTAACACGTAACTTGATCCAGTGGACGAGGACCGCGAGGTCCACCCATGTTGTTGTTAGAGTGCACTATCCCAACAGCATTTGGCATTCTCTGGTTGTTGTTGACATTGGTGTTGGTTAACTGGATGAGTGACTGTGATGACCTGTTTGTGGGCTGCATGTTTTGCTGCTGTAGATTAAAATTAAGATGAAACATTAGTATCAAGGTAAACATTAAACAAGAAAAGAAAAAAAAAATTCACAAACCTTTTGCTGACACTGTGCCTGTTGTGGTAATGGTGGCTGTTCTGTTGCACCCATAGGGAGTTCAAATCTTGGGCTAGGAATTACAAAATAAAAATTCATATGCTTAGAATTAATGCAAAAATGTTTATTTAAATCACACATATGAATATATATGCATAAATTGCAATCACAGATACTCACTGCATAAATTTGCATGACTTGCCCTCTGGACAGAAGCCCACAAGGTAATTTACACAGATGACTCTTCTTGTGTGTCTGTGCCTGCAATCCGGACCTAAAGGGAAGGTGAAGGGAAAACGTGTTGATTTCTTCCTATTACAATCAATTTTGAAATATCTGTAAAATAATGTAACTTAACAAAATTCAATGTAAAATAATGCGGATTCATACAACTTCTTTTAAATGCAAATATCTGAAAAACACTGCAAACGGCTTACCATGCTTACAAAAGCCCCTATCATACCATGGGCAATCTTTAATCTTAGATTCTGGGTCAATGTGCAAAAATGGACACTCTTTATTACTGCACTCCCCTGTAAAACAAAAATAAATTATTAAGACTTATTACACATAGATAGATCGATAGATAGATCGATAGATAGATAGATAAGATTTTAAAATACTAACCAAATTTAGAGTAGAAATAACATTCAGGCATCTTTGTCATATCATACTCATGTAAAAATTCACATTGGTCTCCTTTCTTGCATAAACCTCTAAGCCAGTGTTTGCACACCACAGACTTTTCTCCACTTATGTGTCTGAAAGGACACATTCCACCTGTCAAAAGAGAAAGCTGTAGAGTCTGATCGAAGCAATAAATCTGATTTACACATGAAATCCATAAACAAGTTTTTATAACACATGCCTTTCATACAGGCAGCTCTCATGAAGAACTCGCACACAGCGGCGCCAGATTCTGAAAAATAATAAGAACATTTTGTATCATTGTTAAAAGTCTTCTGTCCTAAATAATACTTATCTAGCAATCCATCTTATGTGTTGAAAATAATAAATCAGAAACACAATTGTAATTGAACATTTAAGACAAATATTAATCGACTTACTATCCATTCCTGGAAATGGCAATGGCTGAGCGCCTAATTGTTGTTCTACTGCAATTTCTAGATCAAACTTGATATGATCGACACACGAGATTAATTCCTGCATTTTGGTAGTATATCCTCTATATGTTTACCAGCAGTTGAAACGCTTCTCTTTATAACACCTAATCAGAAAACTAAAAGAAGTCTTGATGGCTAACAACTTATCCGTTTGCCGTTGGTCAGGTTTAATTCTGGACGTAAAAAGAGAGAATAGCGAAAAGGTATACAGATTTATTAACTGGGTAAACAGTCTTTAATGTAGCTCATGAGTAAATCGGTAAAGATAAAGATTGTAAATAAGCAGTTGATTTTAGAACCGTCTACTTCCACAGCGCTGCTCACGAGTGACCCCTGAACTCCAGGCCGTACAATCGATTGCAATAGCATCGATTTTCTGGGAACGCGCGAATGCGTTTTTTTTAATTGTATTTCTTAAGAGGAGTAATTTCGCCTTATTAATATTAAAACGTGTGTCAATGATCTTCTAATGATTTGTCGTTAGATGGCAACTTTGACGGCACAAAGAATATCCGAAAGGGCTGGGTCTTGATCAGTGTGTTGGTTGTTGATTAAAAGGTCTGCTGTAGTTAACAAAGGTACTGTGAGGAGCGCTGACCTGGGATTACGAAAATGTATTTAAAAAAGGAAGATAATCGAATTGAATGAGGCTCTGGGAACGCGCGAATGCGGTTTTTTAATTGTATTTCTTAAGAGGAGTCATTTCGCCTTATTAATATTAAAACGTGTGTCAATGATCTTCTAATGATTTGTCGTTAGATGGCAACTTTGACGGCACAAAGAATATCCGAAAGGGCTGGGTCTTGATCAGTGTGTTGGTTGTTGATTAAAAGGTCTGCTGTAGTTAACAAAGGTACTGTGAGGAGCGCTGACCTGGGATTACGAAAATGTATTTAAAAAAGGAAGATAATCGAATTGAATGAGGCTTACATTTCATAGGTGTAAACTACCAACCAGAAGCTGTTTTTTGTCTGTTGTTCTTAAAGAAATCCAAAACTATATAGATTATATCATGTTCAGGATACCAAGACTCAATACAACTAACTTATTAAAACGGACTAAATTAAATATTTCTGTGAAATTACAAAGCCTATTGTGATTCTACAAGTATGTTCTACTTATTAAACCTCTGGCTAGTTTATATTGTTTAGATTTTAAAAAACAGAATAAATCAAATTATTTCAAATGTATTTCTTTACTAATATTCTCGTTATTCGGTTCTGATGTGTTAGATAATTTAAAATGATTGAATACACACAGATTTGCCCAGCTTGTCCTGAACTAGTACATATATTTTTCGTTTTCATCCCATGTTTAAGATGGTGAAATTCTGAGTCTCAGTCATACATTTGTGTATTTCTGTATGCCATTTTAGTAAAGAAAATATAGAAGATAGCTGATGAATCAGGGAGATTTTCTCTTTGACCCTGACTTGTATGTTTTCCTCTTTGTTTTCAAAAAGGAAGTGGTAATTCTGAAAAGGTCAGGATATGGAGACGTACCCTCATTCCTTCCGAGATAAAGTTGATAACACCCACTTCGTTTTTCTAACATCAATTTCATTAAAAGATCATTCTTAAACCTGCTAGGGACTGATCTGAAAACTGATATTTTACATTGATATTAAGGATATTTTTGTTGCCACTCTGCAGTGGGTAGGCAGTTCACAACGCACATATAAAATAAATAATTTAAACATTCATACAAAAAAAAAAAAAAAAAAAAATTTACATGCACAAAAAATCTGATTTGTATTTGTATGGGATGAGATATTCTAACTTATTCCTTTTACCAGAGCATGCTTATACAACATACTTCATGGAAGCACACACTCAAAGCACGAGATTGGACCGTGTAACCCAGAATAATTAAGACACATCACAGTTTAATACAAATAATGGAAAAAAAACAGAAAAAAAAAAAAATCAAAGCATACACATACAATTATATAATTTCAACATCGTAATGACAACCCAATAAATGTATTAAAAATACAAATCAAAGTTCAGTAAGTTCAAAAAGTTGTTGCCCTCTTGACTCATCCAGAACATCCTCTGCATCCACAGTGAGTGCACTCAATGATACGACCCTAAGAAAACAAAAGAACAAATTAGGAACAGTGGCATATTTACATTTAGTCATTTAGCAGACGCTTTTATCCAAAGCGACTTACAACTGAGGACAATAGAAGCAATCAAAATCAGCAAAAGAGCAATGATACACAAGTGCTATAACAAGTCAGAATTAGCTTAACGCAGTACACGAAGCAAGTTTTTTTTTTTAAATCATAATAAATAAAAAGAACGCGTAGAATAGAAAAAGAATAGAGCAAGCTAGTGTTAGAGGCGTTTTTTGCTTTTGTTAATTGTATAATAAATAAAAAGGAAACAAATAGATAGAATACAAAAAGATTAGAGAAACTAGAGTTAGTCTTTTTAAATAAAACAAGCAGTTAGTAAATAAATTTGAGTGCAAGTCTAAAAGGGGCAAGTTTTTTTTTTTTTAAAGGCATACAATAAGTAATGGGACAGCTTTTTGATGGAAAAACATTAACATCTGACGGATGTATACGACTTTGAGTAAATTAAACAACTTGCACAACTTACCACTTCAAGCTTGCCCTTGGGAACTCTGCATATGCAATTTGTTCCAAAGTTTGTGTCGCGCGTCTGAATGCACCGCAGACAGCACAGATTTTCATAGCCCTGTTTTTTCCATTTGGCAATCAGATTCTTGTCTGCATAGCCCTCTCGGATGCAATATTCATAAAGCTCTGCGAATGAAACTCACAAGTTAACAACTCCCATAGAAACAAACCGTACAAAAGACTGCACCCCACCACCATACCTCGACTGATGGCCTTCCTCTTGTAGAAAAGGTCGAAAATGTAACGGCTGCGCTGGTGATGAAGTCGGAAGATTGGCCATAGAGACTCAACCTTACGCTTGCCCTCATGAGGCTCGGTTTCAGCTGTGAAATTACAGCATCAGTCAACAAGCATCGTAGCAGATTCTAAATAAAAACAGCACGTTTCCCCATTTTTATTAAACGAATTAAACGTGTGATTATTGATGTTAACTACACTAACATTCATCCTGACTGAGTATCTGATCATTCCGACATCCCAAACAATCGCCTTGTTAGCGTTATGGCTAGTTTGCAGATTGCTGAACGAACCCTCGCGCATTTTCTGGTCCAGCTCGTCAAGAGTCGGCTCTATGAGCTCCCAGCCATCTGGAGGTGGTTTCCTACTCCTTTTCACCTTGGGCATTATGTTGTTTAAACAATATTCGAGCGTCTCGGTTGTTTAGCAACAGCGAGCCGCTGGCTGCACGAAGAACTTCCCCGCGTTCTGTCGCCGAACGGAGGACGTCACTCCAAAGGTCCTTTCAGTGCGAGTCGTTACGCCGACGAGCTGTCTTCGTTCTCACACATGAAACACGAGCTATACTTGTTTCCAGCCTTGTTTTCCATTGCTACAACGTTCTGCATGAAACCCTGACTATTTCACATGGCAACAATGGTTTTATTATGGCGAAGCTGTGGTGTTATTCTCTCTTCCAGCATATTGCATCAGGCTAGGTGTCTGATCTTCTTCTTCTTCTAATAACGTTTTATGGCGGATGGCAATCAATCTCATTAATGACTCTGTATTCTAATTCATTTGTTATAAAAGTGGCCACCCCACCTCCATTACCTGTCTTTCTATTCTTTCTTACAATATTATATCCTTGCAGAACAAAATTTAATTTAGGTTTTAACCATGTTTCTTGTGTCATTTCCTGCCATCAGTGCTCCAGTCACAGTCCAGTGTTGCCCAGTTTCAGGTGTCTGATCGAGTGCCTGTGAGTGTAAATATAGGAACATGGACCAGCTGGCTATATGCTAATGGATGACTGTAACTACTTAATCGTGGGATTTTGTATTTGCTTTATTTACTGTATCGCCCCAGAGCCAAATAAAACCACGTAACTATAATTAATTGCTGCCGTACACCGTTCAGTAAGTTATCTACAGAGTTGGGTACGCGAGAGTGTGGTGAAGTGTGGCAACCTGATATCAAAACCGTACCACGCTTTTGTTGTGACTGGGAATGTGCTTTAGTCGACTGCTTTTGTTTTTATATCAAGCCAAGTTTAATCTTCATCATGCCTAAAGGAGGTAAGGGATCATTTCGTTGTGTATGTTGTGGCATCACACACTGCTGTCATAGCCTGTTCTTATGATTGGCATTATATACAGTCTGTATGCTGTACGTTTAAGCTAGCCTACGTCTTCTGTGTTATCGTCAGGATATTTTCATTGAGAGCAATGCTATTAGAAATTTGTATTTGTGTTTATTTGTCTATTTTAGGGAAAAAAGGTGGCCATAAAGGTCGCATGAGAACTTACACAAGTCCTGAAGAAATAGATGCTCAAATGAAAGCAGAAAAAGAACGAAAAAAGGTGAGCTGTATTACAAATTCACACAGAAACATGACAAATATTAAGAAACATGGGTAAGAATGTGGTTGACACTGAAAGCAAGCATTAACATTTAAGTTGACGTTTTAAAAAAAGATGAAACTTTTAAACTTTAACTTTTTTTTCAAATATATGTTATTAATCCCACTGACAGCAATTAATTCATGTAAATGTTTAATTTCTTTAAAAAATTGTAATAAAATTTTTAATCAAAATAATCATGACGGTGATTATTCATAACATTCCAGTGAAACAACACTTCTCTCTGTAAGGCGGACGTATGCAATCATTTAGTCCACTTAATTAAACCCCGTCCCTCTCTTACAATCAGCTGCACTGGTCTCCATCCAGTCAACAACTGACGAATACAACCAAGTCCTGGCACCAATTTTTATTTTATTTTTTTTCAATAATCTGTTTTACTCAAATCACATAACAGTACGGAAGAAAAGCTCTACTACATCGCAACTTTATGTAACAGTGGTCAAAAGCACAGCAGAAGGTGACTGATTCTCAAGAGCTCCACTCACTACAACCACTTTCTGATTCGGTGCCATTCCGCAAGTCAAATTGGCTAAACAAATTAATTGTTGCATGTGGTAATGTTTTGTTTTTTTTACATTGTAGAAGGAAGAAGAAGAAGGTGCAGCAGTGAACGACAACCAGAGCGAGGACAAACTGACAGCGTCAGGTTCAGGGGACAGTGACGATGAGGGGTCTGAGGTAAGTTTTCTTTTAGAATGATGACGAGTCCATGTTCCAGAGCTGTCCACCTACTTATAGATCCTCCTGATAGATCTATGAAGGATGTAGGCTGTCAAATATACACAACTGTTAGCCAATCATAAAGATCTTTACTTCTGAGTCTACAATCTGCCACACCTGTTCAAACAGAGCGTTCTGATGAGAGAGTTTAAAACAGGACAGAAAATACCCTATTACTCCTATAATGTTTTTGATATAAAAATCTTGATAACAGTATAAGTGGCCCTCAAAGAGCAGTTCAAAATAATAAAAAAAGGCAGTTCATGACCCCTTTAAGTTTTAGTTTCAGTTAACAATAACAACACTGATCTCTGTTTTGTCACAGAAAAGGAAGGGTGTTGAAGGCTTGATAGAGATTGAAAATCCCAATCGAGTCGCCCAAAAAGCAAAGAAAATCACAGACATAGAACTCGAGGGTCCCAAACAGCTTTCCAGAAGAGAAAGGTAAGAGACACTGGGGTGAGTGAAGCTAACAACATTTTCCTTGAGCTACTTAATACCCTCTCATTATTTACCAACATGTTATGTCACATTTTTTGTTATTGCTAGACATCTAGACACGTGAATCTGTTCCTTTTCATCTCTTTCAATAAGTTTCTTTTCATATTTCAGAGAAGAGATCGAAAAGCAAAAGGCCAAGGAGAGGTATATGAAAATGCATTTAGCAGGAAAGACAGATCAAGCTAAAGCTGACCTCGCTCGACTCGCCATTATTAGAAAGCAACGCGAGGAGGCTGCACGGAAAAAAGAAGAAGAACGTAAAGGTAAATTGGCAGCATTTGTTAATGTTGTAGAGCAACTTGTGAAAATGTCTTGCTGGAAATCAGAGATTCATTATTGTTTTCTTCTTTGTCATTGTAGCAAAAGAAGCAGCGCAGGCGGTGGCGACAGCGGCTAAATAACTGCATACGTTGTCTCTCAAATAATCCAAATAGTGGATTCTTAGAGGTTTCGATGCATTTGTGGACAGTATACGATGATATTGACAATGTTATTTTTGAAGACAAAGCAAAAGATAATGTGGAATCCTATAACACAGTGTTTCAGTGAAAAGGAATATTTCAGAGTATATTAACTCAGAAAGCAGGCATTTAATTATCCAAATAAAATGCCTTTGTGAGAGCCCTGATGCTTTCACTAAAGTGGCTAAATCTTAATGCTTGCTTTCACTCAGTGATATTAGGAATATAGACATATTTATTAATATATTAACATATTGCCAGATGTAGCTGAGTCAACTTTGCGATCTCAGTTTAAAGGATTATTGTAAATATAAAAACGTAATAATCTGTCCTCAGTTGTAAAGGACCTGGTGTCATTTAGAATGTAAAGAATAACATACACCAATAAAATGTCAGAACGTTTTTTTGAAAATGTATTTGTATTATATTGTGAATTGTTTTGTATATCTCACTAGTATTATTGTAAACCTGAAAAACTGTTTTGATTTTTAAGGTGTGGTTTTTATTAAAAATGTTGTAGTTGTTAAATGTATTGACAGTCGCCATTTATTTTTGGAATATTTTTGGAAAGTTTTTAAAAATATATATTTTGTATTATTATTGTTACATATATTAGTATTATCATATTGGACATTCCATACCTCCATTCCTTTGTTTTCCAAGTCCCAGAAAAGCCCATGGTGACTGTAGCATGTATCATATGAGATATGAACAAAAAGGGTAAGTAAAAAAATGCCGACAACAAAGAACAAAAAGGTGACAATGCAGAAAAGTGCTCCCTGTATCACGCCTTTCGTTGTGGGCGGGACAGGAGCTCGATTAGCCACGCCCCGCAGCGCGCTGATTGGTCTTCAAATTTCGCGGACTTTGACACGAGGAAACCTAAATGAAAGTTTTCACATAAAGCAATTTGGGGCGAACCATTAACCACATTTGTAAAGGTAAGTAGAAGAAGGTTTTCATTCTATATCATCACATCTATATAGATAATATATAGATATATTTAAAGCTTCGGTAACGTAAAGCAGAGTTTTGATTTAGCGGATCAAATCAAAACCTTGTGACTGTCTGCATGCGCTCCACATTCTCGGCTGATGAATGTTAATCTGTTACCGTTGTGCAAATAGGTGCTTAAAGAGCACGTACAAATTGCTATATGACACCTGAATGTCAAAGAATAAAATCGCTTTCATTATTATAAAGTAAGCATTTGTTCCTTAGCCACATGTCATTTGATATGTAATAGTTACAGAATGTATTTCGCGGGAAAAATGTAACCCTGAAGGCAGGAGTTCCGGTTTATGTGTCAATAGCTGCGAATCTAAATTGACCTTTAAAGTTCTCCACAAGTTCTCAAAGTTTGTTTCGTAATCTGTCAGAAGCGTGCTCTGCGCTGGCTGCTGCAGTTGCATCATTAGATTGACAGCTGAGCAGTGTTATTTTAGGGTTATTTATATACTATTACAGTTTTTAATTAATATTCTTAATTACCTTTTACTTTATAATTTTTTTCAGTTTTCGTGTGCTTTTACTTTGTGTGTTAGTCATTTTTGTTTTTAAATATATTTACCTTCATTTATTTTAGTTTTAGTACTTTTAGTACTTTTTACTGTTTTATTTCAGCGTTATTTGAATTAAAATCGATTACTGGATATCAGTCTAAGCAAATTCATACTCTGCATTTGATCCAAGAATACTCTGTTAAAGAGCTCAAGTACATTAATGCTATTATTACAAATTATGTAACCCGGTGTATACAGTATGTTTTGCATATGGGGGTCTTCTAACATTTAAATATAACATTTCTTTCCTCTAGAGATCATAAACTATGGCACAGATCAACGGCCATAACAATAAAACATGGGAATCTCATAACAAGATGATGCTGGAACCTCTGAGCACAAATGATCCTGAGGTAATTCAGTTCAAGTTTATTTGTATAGCGCTTTTCACGATACAAATCATTGCAAAGCAACTTTAGAGCAAATTAAGTTTCTACAATATTTAGTAGTAGCTTATCAGTGGTGACTGCCAGTTAATGTACATATGGCAGAAATGTACGGAAAAATCAATTAAAGACATAGTCAAAACAGACGACCACTATTAACAGCAATTATTATAAACACTGTCAAACAGGAAAGTCAGTGATTATATATACAACCAGCCTCAAGACTATTATTGTGAATCTCTGCAGTGAACCATGAATGATATTCTGCTGTGCAAGAGGGGAAAAAAAACTTTTTGTTTTGACTAGTTTTGGGGCTTATGATGAAATCTGGTCTCCTAGACTCTGATCTGCCTTGTGACAGGCAGCTTTAGCCTAGCCTTGCTCAGCTGAAGTATGATTCATATCAAATGAATACCGAAATATTTCTGTATGCACTAGGTATTTAACATAATAAAGAAGGAAAAGAAGCGACAGACATATGGATTAGAGCTCATTGCCTCTGAGAACTTCACTAGTCGGGCTGTTTTGGAGGCTCTGGGTTCCTGCATGAACAACAAGTACTCTGAAGGTTATCCTGGTCAGAGGTGACTATTGTTCAGTTACATTTTATGTACTGGTACATTGCAATTTTATGTTGTTGCATTTGCCAATAAGATTAGTATTGTGTAATTTACACTTTGCACTTCGACATTGTGCTTATGCATTAAAAAAATGCTTCTTTTAAATTCAGACTTTGTTTAATGTTATCAGGTATTATGGAGGCACGGAGCATGTCGATGAATTGGAGCGTTTGTGTCAGGAAAGAGCTCTCAAGGTGTACGGCCTCGACCTGGAGAAATGGGGAGTGAATGTGCAGCCGTACTCTGGTAGGTTTGTTTCTGTGTCACTAGACTGTTGCTGTAAGAGATGATGTAACATATGAAACATTAACTCATAAAGCGCACATTGTTTGAAATACTGTTTGATTTTTTCCTCAGGGTCACCAGCGAACTTTGCCGTGTACACAGCCATAGTGGAACCTCATGGGCGCATCATGGGCCTTGATCTTCCTGATGGCGGCCATCTCACCCACGGCTTCATGACTGACAAAAAGAAAATCTCAGCCACTTCCGTTTTCTTTGAGTCTATGCCGTATAAGGTGACCTTGCCATTAGAATCAACATTGTGGTGAACTCTAAACTGAAGTAATGGGAAAATTGACATTTTGTAATTTGGCTAGAAGGTCATAGTGAGGGTTAAACCTTAAAGGAAATTTTCTTCTGTTCTCTACATAATGGCAAATTTTAGGCAAATTTATTACCACTGTCTAATTGAATTTCTATAACCAGACAAGTAACATGGGCAGAATTTGCAGCAAACCGACTGATTTGGTGAAAAAACGCCTTTGTGAAAAAAGGTTCCAGCACTACTTTAATGTTTAACAATACCGACATGTTTCAGCCTAAAAACCATCTTCAGGGTGTATGATGCCTTTACCATTCAACAATCTGAATGGTGCATTCTAATTGACGATTCTAGTTTCGGATTGATAAACCTGCCCGACAACATGTTTAGAGTAAATACTAGGGCACAGAAAACCCTAATGCTGAGACAACACTGGTATATTGAACCTTAATTCATTTGTTTTTGTCCAGGTCAATCCAGAAACTGGATACATCGATTATGACAGACTTGAGGAAAATGCTCGTCTTTTCCACCCGAGACTAATCATTGCAGGTCAGTGCTCAGAGAAAACCGGAGGATTTTTTTAACTGCAATATGTAAAGCTTTTATAATTTAAATAATATCATTAATAATTAAAAAAAAATTGAATCTAACTTGAAAACCCTTTTTTCAACCCTTTGTTCAACTATATGTTGTTTTAATAGTGCATAAATTATTTGGAAAAAAATGAATGCCAACAACTATGGAAACTGATTTTCTTAAAGTAATTACTTTGTAATTCAGTTATACCTGAAAATTTACATCTTAATTTTCATATTTTTTCCTACCAAATATGTGGTTTAAAAAAAAAGAAAGAAAGAAACCGTAACTATTTATTCATATTTATTTAATATAAGTTTAATTTTATTCAAATTAATGCTAATGCTATCACTTTATTTAATAATTCAGTTTTATGACTTTTTATCTTATTAAAAACACTTATTTTTTTGTCCTATTTGCTTTTTTCAGTTTATTTGTAATTTTTTACATTTTCTACCACACTTTGTTCAACTATCTGATGTGCTTTGTAAATCATTTGGGGGGGGCGGGGTTGCAAGAGATTTAGCAAAAATAAGGGAGTTAGTGCTGCTCTGATGGGCTGGTTAGAGAAAAAAAAAAGTAATTCAACATTAAAAGAAATGACAAACATCACCATTAACGTTTCTGTGTACCATTGTTAAGGCACCAGCTGTTATTCCCGTAACCTGGACTACAGTCGCCTGAGGAAGATTGCAGATGAGAATGGAGCGTATCTTCTGGCAGACATGGCTCACATCAGTGGTTTGGTCGCAGCAGGAGTCGTTCCGTCTCCGTTCGAATACTGTGACATTGTTTCCACCACCACCCACAAGACCTTGAGGGGCTGCAGGGCAGGAGTCATTTTCTTCAGGAAGGGTGAGTTCAGTGTGAATTGAGCCGTCATAATAAATCTAGGCCATTGACAGCGCTGTCATTATACACTCTTGAATTGCAGGAGTTCGTAGTGTTGATGCAAAGACAGGCAAGGAGACCCTGTATAACCTGGAGAGTCTGATTAACCAGGCAGTGTTTCCTGGACTGCAGGGCGGCCCTCACAACCATGCCATTGCTGGTAAGAGCTGACGTCCTCCATGTGTTTAGATAAAATGAGATGAGATAAGATAAGTTGAGATGGTTATATGAGGTCAGATAAGGTTAGGTAAGTTTGCATTTAAACTAGGAATGTTTATGATTAATCCACGATCTATTAATTGACATGTAAATTGAATAAGCTTGCTGTTTAATTTAGTTCAGTAACCACCCAACCAGATGTTGAGAACACTGTCTATACAGTCATCCGATGTTAGTGCGCACAAGTATTTCTCTGTATGTAAAGATTACATTCACTGTAAACACTTGACAACAAGCACCATTCGTTTGCTGGCCTTTATCAACCCAATCGACAGTCATGTCACTGCTTGCTGCCAGGAGAGTATGAAGGTACACTAATTTTTATCATGACCAGTCTAGTGGTATGTTATATAAATGTGTATATATATAGATATACAGCGGGTAAAATAAGTATTGAACACGTCACCATTTTTCCCAGTAAATATATTTTTACTGTTTATATTAAAGGTGCTGTTGACATGAAATTTTCACTAGATGTCGGTAACAACCCAAGTAATCCATACATACAAATAAGTTCAGAAATTAAGTTCTGTGTAATAAAGTGGAATGACCCAGGGAAAAAGTATTGAACACATGAAGAAAGGGAGGTGCAAAAAGGCATGGAAAGCGGCAAATGGCACTGCACATCACCCCAAAACATTATGGTGTAGCACTGGCAAAATTCATATAATTGAAGGAAGGATGAATGGAAAAGTGTACCAAGACATGCTTGATAAAAATCTGCTGCCATCTGGATGATGAAGATGAAACGAGGTTGGACATTCCAGTGAGACAATGATCCCAAACACAGCCAAGGAAACTCTCAATTGGTTTCAGAGAAATAAAATAAAGCTGCTAGAATGGCCCAGCCAATCACCTGACTTGAATCCAATAGAAAATCTATGGAAAGAACTGAAGATCAGAGTTCATAGAAGAGGCCCACAGAACCTTCAGAATTTGAAGACTCTGTGGAAGAATGGGCCAAAATCACACCTGAGCAATACATGCGACTAGTTTCTCCTTACAGGGGCT
Organism: Sinocyclocheilus anshuiensis; assembly: GCF_001515605.1. Lineage (NCBI taxonomy): Eukaryota > Metazoa > Chordata > Actinopteri > Cypriniformes > Cyprinidae > Sinocyclocheilus > Sinocyclocheilus anshuiensis. The sequence continues at coordinate 3,479,791 of NW_015547688.1, forward strand.
GTCTTGAAGCTGTCATTACCAACAAAGGCTTTTGTATGAAATATTAAATAAATTTCAGTAAGCGTCATTCCATTTTATTACACAGAACTTAATTTCTGAACTTATTTGTTTTGCTTTCTTTGCATGTATGGATTACTTGGATTGTTACCGACATCTGGGGCCCGTTCTTCGTACGTCGCTAACTCAGTTAGCTGGATTTGATTGTTGACGATTTGGCATGATCTTGAATTGTTTGGTTCTTCGAAGCTCATCCTGGAGTTGCTGTCATTAAAGATAATATAATAATGTTGTGTAGTCTTTTATACTGTGTAGACAGCCAGTTTTACTCACTGAAATATTTATTAATTATAAAATAATTAGTTCATAATTGTATTCGAGTCTTACACACATGCTATACAGATAATGTAGAGTCGTGCATTAATTTGAGTGCTGACAGTAAACCAACCCATGAACGCGCAATTATCTCAGATAACTCAATCCAGCCAGACTAATCATCAACAACAGGTGTGTTCAAAGAACCCAGTTAGCCAGATCCTGATTAGCGCGATGATATCATCTTGGATGTGACATTTCATCTCGGATGTAATAAGCGACGTACGAAGAACGAGCCCCTGGTGAAAATTTCATGTCAACAGCACCTTTAGAAATATATTTACTGAGAAAAATGGTGACGTGTTCAATACTTATTTTACCTGCTGTATAGTATATACATATATATATATATATGTATATACTGAATTTACCCTGAGAGTTATTACTTGACTTAAATTCAAAGACAAAAGTAATGTTTTAAATATTTTACAATCTTCAGATTGTTTTAATGGAATATATGCATTTTCTGTAAACATTAATTTAACAATGAAACCGCTTTAATTAAACAAATTAATTTGATACTATACATAGTCTAAATGTAATATTTTTGTAAGTCTTATTTAAATTAAACGGCAAATATTTATTAATTATAAATTACTTGAATTCAATAAGTGTTTATTAATATTATCACTTTACTAAATTTACTAATTAAAAAAAAAACTTGACAAATTAATATTTATGAAAATGGACATAAAGCACATACCATATGTGCTTTATTTAAATGAAACAATAAGTATTAATATGTATTAATAATTTGATAAATTATTTATATTTATTAATGTTTTTACTTAAAAAAATGACAAATTCAATTTTATGAAAATCGATTTTTAATATTCCTGATTGCAATTTTTTTCTACCCTAATATGCCTCGTTTATGTAAATAGTAAATATTTATTAATTTTATAATTAATTATTTACGTTGTTTATTAATGTTATCACCTAAAAAAAAAGTAACTTTTTTATGACAGCTGATTATCAGTATTCTTAGTTATGTGCTTTATTTTATTTGTTTGATGTGATGCGCAGGGGTTGCTGTTGCTTTAAAGCAGGCTCTGACTTCAGAGTTCAAGACCTATCAATTGCAAGTTCTAGCGAATTGCAGGGCTTTAGCAGCCAGCCTAATGGAAAAGGGCTACAAAGTTGTTACAGGTGAGTTCCTTAAAGATTTAGTAAGGATTTAATAAATTATACGTAAATGAAACCGTTGGCTGAGGGTGACAGAGACTGGATACAGTCGCAGCTGTGTTCACTTTACCTTTCGTGTTTATATGTAGGTGGCTCAGATAATCATCTCATCTTGGTTGATCTGCGTTCAAATGGAACTGATGGAGGAAGAGCAGAGAAAGTACTGGAGGCTTGTGCCATTGCCTGCAACAAGAACACCTGCCCAGGTGCATTGGAAAAAATAGCATCATGTTAGACATCTTTTTATATGTTTTACTACAACAATCTAACCAGTTATTCCACTGATTCTTTTTCCAAAATTTGTAATGAAGGTGATAAAAGTGCCTTGCGCCCCAGCGGCCTTCGTTTAGGGTCTCCTGCTCTTACATCTCGAGGACTATTGGAGGAGGATTTCCGTAAGGTTGGCGAGTTCATTCACCAGGGTGAGCTTTATGCAATAATGTAACATTAAAGAATATTGTTCTTGATATTATAATTGTCAATATGTGTATCTGCCTGCAGGCATTGAGTTGACATTGGAGATCCAAAGAAACATGAATCCTAAAGCAACTTTGAAGGAGTTTAAGGATGAACTGGCTCAAAATGAGAAGTACCAACTGAAAATAAATGAAACTCGAAAGGAAGTCGAAGACTTTGCTGGAAAGTTCCCAATGCCTGGGCTGCCAGAGTTATAATTACTGTCTTTCTGACTATTTGCTAAGATTTCTATCGATTTAATGGGCACAAAGGCTTGAATACCACTCAGCAGTCCACTGCAATCGTCATGCACCTCAATGTGATGACTTCCCTTTCATATAAATCACCAAATGATCTGTTTTTGACTACATTTAATTGGTTTCTCTAATGTGTTCTAGTCACGTTTTCTCTCACTTCTGTGGTTATACCCATTGCAGAATAAGCCGAAGTAATCTATACAAAGTTTTACTGTACACTTAAAACAGATCAACAGAGAATAACCAACTGGCACAATGAATTTGTACATGCAGTGCAAATAAAGCCTGAAATATTGTAAATGTGAACATGTGACTAGACCTTTTTCTTGCTGATTAAGTGTAAAATTTACATCTCCCTGTTACTATTTACTCTAATAAGCTGACATGTGTAAGTCATTACAAATTCAGAATGAGACGAATCATGTGCCTTTTACTATATAATAAAGGAAAGTAGGTTTTTGCTAAAGACAGACTGTTATCGGGTAGGTATGATGCCATTTAATAATGATGCAAAACAGGGCTAAATCAGAAATCATTTAATGAAATTGAAGGCAGAGAAATTTCACAGTGGGCAGCAACTCAAAAGCACACAGATGACCCTCAAAATTTACTCAACTTAACATCCATAAATATTTTAGCATGAAGAATATACCTCACCTTACCCCGGACAAGCGCACAATACTCTTCAAATAGATTTGTGTAAAGTAGCAACAAAAATGCATGATTTAGACAGTTACAGCAAACAAGATGTGTTCAGAAACAGCAAAAAGAAATAACCTTAGAAGTTAATGTGTGTATAATGGTATGGCTTAATCTCGATTTACATTCAACAGACTGTAATTAAATGCAAAAAAAAAATCTGCCTGACAAATCGTTACAAAGGCCAGTAATTACTGGGTAGCCAAAACAACTTGATATTAAGACACACTTGCGATGAAACAGCGGTGGCAGTCAAGATCTGTAATTTTGGACTACAACTGCTATCATGCAGTAGTGAGAATAACAATTATAGACTATGTATTTCGGCAACAACCACCATTATCGTTCATTTCACATCACTGCAACAGCCATTAGAATGAAGTGCCACTTCATCCACACAGTTACTCATGCTGACGTTGCTTGCACACAACTTAGACAACAATTGCTATCCATTTTAAATATATCTAGAAAGGCTGAACAGCACAACACACGAGATACAATGGAAGTGTCTATAAATTGCCACCATATTTTGCAGTCATTACATTTTTGTGTTCTTCAAACATGCAGAAAAGTTGTGTAACAGTTCTCCACAATGTGACAACTTACATGCAGTACATTCGTTCACCTTATCACACAATTACGTTAAAACCCGAAGGGCAGTTGGCTCCATTTTTGTTTAACCATGCCTTTAACCTTTGTTCATTTTTGTATTATTAAAAATATTCCGTTTTCCGCTCAGATTTTATGTCCACTGGAGAGGGCAGAAAAAAGGATAAATCTGAAAATGTGCATGTTTTCCCTATGTTATTAATCAGTTTAGTGTATTAATTATTTCTTAAGCTCAGAAAGCAAGTATCAAAAAGCTTATTACTGACCAATCCATGAATTAACATCAAATTATCTGCTAATTGAAATGCATATAATGCTAATGCTTTTTATAAAGGCTGCGTATTGAGCAGAATGTGTATTATAAAATACTGTTCTGTTGCCACGCAAGTTAGTTCCATTAAATTATGCTTGTGATTTTCATGTAGCAACAGTTTTGTCTTGTGAAGACAAAAAAGCATTAATTATTAAATGGGATACCAGGACCAGATTAATTAAATGGTGATTAGAGACTCTCCTGCTGCTGTTCCCATGTAGCTGTAGTGGTCAATGAAAACAAGCATGTGACTACACAGATTTAAATAAGCCGTTTCGTATGGCTTCTTTCAAAACAACTACTTGTGCTTGAACGACAGTAACATTTTGCTGAGTCTTTATTTCATTTCATAGCTTTTTGTAAGGTCTTCTGACCGCAAGAGGAACCATTTTACTGAAGACGGTTTGGCAATAGATTTAAGTATGCAACCTCTACACTAAACAAATAGTCAAGACCACATTTTGTAACACCAGACGTTTAACCTGCTGCTTCCTGGAATGCCATGAACAAAAACAAAGGGGATTACATTCAATACATTTGGTCTCCTGATTTTATCGGGGTTAATGTCGAACAGATAGTGGACACATTCAGATTTTGTACAAATAGCTGGTGGTGTAATTAAAACAAAAAGACTGGTTGCCCCCCTTCGAGGACCCCTGAATGTAATGCTGCTTGATGAGCTCACTCAGGTAGTGGACGATTTTACTCTCTTCCACAGTGTAACTGAGCTGCAACAAGAAATTAGTCCTGCGCGACGTTACCGAGCCCTGGTCGTTGATGTCCATGGGAAGGTGAATGTGATGGCAGAATGTATATAGGAAGGCCTTGGCTGTAAGCTGAGTCAACATGCCCTGAACATGGAGGAAGTAGGTACTGCCACGTTTGATCTGAGTCCTGTGGTCTGCCAAATGGCTTACTAGTGTTCCTTTGTATGGCGGACACCGGAGGGTCTTGTTGTCACAGTCCAAAATGCTTATGTAACGGCTGTATCGATTCAAAGAGTGGAGAATGCTGGATCCAGCCGGGGAGGCAGCTCTGGGGAAAAAAAAAGAAAAGATTAAATACCAAAAATAATGAACACTGCTCTTTTGGTCACTGATTTAAAGCATTGCAAGCAAAAAAACTGGCTGCTTTTGAAACTATGATACGGAGTTATTGATTGACTACAGGTCGGCCACATACCTCTGCAATCCAATAAGTTTCCATCTCTGCAGGTCGGTAAGCTGAAATGGCGATGAAAGCCATGGTTGGACGGTTTCGCCGTACTTGCCGAGATTGGGAACGAAAATGAACAAAGCATTGACTAGCTTCCTCACCGTGCCCTCGTCCACCCCTAAAATAACGAGCGTTCGGCCACTCAGAAGGCAGAAAATGGCTTGCTGAGCAAACGGATATTGCCTGATGAATCGAAGAGCGCTGTGACCAGCTTTCTTCTTCTGCTTTAGCGTCAACGCACTGCCGTAGGTGAACAGAGACACCGCTCGGTCAGAACTGGTGGAGGCGCTCATGAAGCTCGTACTATCGGAGACATCTTCGATATTAATTTTTGCCACCTCCTCAGTGTTTAGCTCAGAAAAAGTCAGTCCCATGTTTGGGCTTTCTGCGAGGGCTGACTCTTCAAAAGTGTAGTCCACCTGTAAGGCAGGGTCTCCCTGAAGAAAAGACAGAGGTTCTTGGTTCACCACTGTGTCACCACAGCACTCCTGAGCGAGCTCAGGTAAAGGTTCCTCAAAAATGAAACCGTCCTGTCCAATACAGCAGGCTGCATCCATCGGGACTAGATTCCCGTCAGATGTCCTTTGTGGGACAGCAACAGAGCTGGACGCATTTTCAGATGGTGATGCAATGGATACCTTGCTCTTTCGTTCTAGACCATCAAAGTAATTTGCCTGTAGACTGGAAGGACTAACACCTCCAAAAGCCTCAATGCTCTTGTCGCTACTAAAACTCCCTTTGGTCTCCGTGTCGGCGGCCTCTGAGGTTTCCTGCGTAATGTCAGATGTACTGGACTCGGGAGGCCCTTCCATAGACTCCACACCTGGCTTAATGTGATCTACATCTATGCAGGTGGTGTACGAGTCGAGACTCAGCGGCTCGCCAGATAAGTTCAGAATGGGGACAGTTGGATTGTTGGAAGAAATACTGAAGTTCTTTGAGGTTCCTCCATACTCCCAGTCCCGTTCAGCTTCGAAGAGGAAGCTAGTAACGCTCTGTTTGCTCAGAAGAGCCCTGTCGATCTGGCTAGTGTAAATAAGGCATAGATCTCCTCGGAATGACTTCTCAATTATGTTTAGTTGCTCTAGAGTTTGGTGGAAAAAGCTGGCATCGCAGAGCTCTTCCATCGTTTTCAAGCGTTTATCAAAGCATTTTGCAGATTTGGCCTTTATGAGCTGAGGTGTGTAAGAGGACTTTCTACTCTTGCTTTCGGTTTCCACGGTCTTATCTGCAATGTCAGAATGATGACTATTTAGTGTATCGTCTATTACACTCATGTCAGCCGGTTTCTCCGTCTCTTGTTGGATAAAATCTACATCTTTCTTTTTCCTGGAAGGATAAGACGTTATTTGCCTCAGCAGATCTTTGTGTTCATAGATGGACTTCTCCACATTTGCTAATTCATTCGCCTTCTCAATAGCTTGTGTGGAATAACAGCCATTGTTCATTTTCTGAAGCTCAGTTTCTTTGTGCAGCACCAATCTGGTGTACTCCAGGTCTTTCAGTTTCTTTTCCAGTTCATTTGCAAAAGCTTTCCTGTTGCCTGATTTTAAAAATTCGGAAGCCTTGGAAAACTCGGATGACAGTTCTTGAAACTGATGCATGATCTTCCTTTCGTCTGCGGAAATGTAGGCCAAGCAAAAGGGGCGCACAAATCCACGAGCCTCCAAGTCGTACAGCGTCAGATGATGGACGTAAGCGAACGCCCCTTCCTTGGAATCACCCAGGACAACTTTTGAATCCTCCACAAAATTGAGCTTTGGGTAGTTACTGCCAGGAGGATGCCCAACAAAGGACGCCTGGTAGTCCACAGACATGATGCGAAGTGAGAAGTAGTTAAGGTCAAATGTCCCACACACTTTGGGATCATTGGGAATGGTGATTAAAGGCTGTGGACCGACCTGTTCTGAAAATTCAGAGACGAGTATGAAATCTTTTGAGAATTTCGCATAGGATGTCTTCGTCCAGGGATTTGCATTGGCAGCATGAGCAAACAAAGGCACAGAAAACTCCTCTGGAAGTGAGCATGGATCTGTGAAAGAGTCCCCAAAGTCATCTTCTTTGGTCAAAGCCACCACATCTGGTGAGCCAATCATGTTCTCGGAGTATATAGAGAGACATCAGCAGAGATACCCTTCCATGCTCAGTATCTACATCGATGAAAACATAATATTTTACAAAGACATCATTTTAAAAACACAAATCATAAATACGCTGTGCACTGAGGAGGACTCTCTGTCTTTGCAGCACGGCTGGTTAGTCCACTGAGCCAGATCACGATCTGATATAGATGGGCTTGAAGACGATGCTCTGGCAGACCTTCGATGTCGCCTGCCATAAATCTCATACATCTATCAGTCGTCGCCGCTTACATAAACCTATTTATAATCCGGCATCTATATAACAAATCTAAACGAAGACACCGCTGTTACAATGTACTCCAGCTGCTCAATAAACTGACATCCTCTTAACAGCAGCCATATTTAAACGATCGTAACCTTCCCATGTGACTATCCTGATGAGGAAGCAGCTGCGTTTCAAAACCTAGAGAGCTGACTAGCTGGACAGCAGTTTGGGCACACTTAGTGAGCGGACTCGGAAAGCTCTTATGCTGCCCAAATATGCTACCTACGTAGGCATCTAACTAGGTTTTGAGACACAGTCTCTTGCATTTGTTATGATGCGTTGTCTGGTTGTTCAAGGGGAGAAATTATATTATGCGTAATGTATGACAAGACTCGTTATTATACGTATATGCAGATTCACTGTTTTAACTAATTATTATTTGTTTTAAGTTAATTGCATTTCGTTGGGAAAATACACAACACAGCATTCTAACCAGATTGCTTTACGGTATTTTTACGACAATTCTCGCCAGGCGCCGGAGTTATTTGTGTATATACGTGTGTAATAGGAAATAGGAATAGGAAAAGCAAAAACAAGGAAGGAATTTTAATATAAATAAACCATGACTGCATAACAGAAAAAGTAGGTGGCGATATGCACACAGGATGTAACACGCCAAAAAACGGAAGAAGAAGAAGAAGAAGAAGAAGAAGAAGAAGAAGGCGGTGCCGGAGTTCGAAGTTGTTTACAGAGAGTTGATTCATCTGCTGTGTTTACACGTTATTAAAAACGTTTACCGAGATTTCTTTCCGTTTACGCTGATATGTTTTATCTCAGTTAACTTATAGGTTGTCGGGGTTTTATGCTATTCAACAAGCTGTTATTTTGATGTAATGTTCGGAGTGTACAGTGACCATGCGCCGCTAGATCACAGTTATGAACGTTTTGTTTAGATCACTACGAGTGACAATTGGCAGTCGATTTTATAGACAACAATCTGTAAGCATGATAAGGCGCACACAGATTAAGAAAGTGCTTTGTGTTGCTGAGAAAAACGATGCAGCTAAGGGCATAGCAGAGATCATGTCAAACGGGAGATCGAGAAGAGTGAGTGCTGACTGTTGCACAGTTACTTTGATCCATAATGTCAGACCTTATAGTTATTAAATGAGTTGTTGTTTTTATGTCTATCAAATGTTGTTTTTATTTGTATGTAATAATGATCATCACTGGTAATGAATCTTTTTTTTTTCTTGACAGAGAGAAGGCTACTCGGTTTACAACAAAATATATGAGTACGAATACCACCTCTTTGGTCAAGTAAGTAATTTTTTAGTTAATTACTACATATAAGTAGTATATAGAGTCTGTGTTTGATCATAGTGTTTATTTGTTCACAGAATGTAACTGTAAGCATGACATCTGTGTCAGGACATCTCTTGAGTCTCGAATTCAAAGCTCCCTTTCAGAAATGGTAAAAAGTTATATTTCTTCATATCTCTTTGATAATACAGTTTAAATATTCAGTTAAACTTTGTCATGTGGTCTGTTTCACAGGCATAGTTGTAATCCAGTCCTGTTGTTTGATGCTGAAGTGGAAAAGTACTGCCCTGAGAAATTTATACCCATCAAAGTATTCATTTTCATGCGTTCACTTAGATTTGTGTTTAGAATATGAGCTTGTATTTTATATTTTAATATATATATTTACATTATCCAGAGGACTTTGGAGAGAGAGGTGAGACAATGTCAAGCTCTGGTCATTTGGACTGATTGTGACAGAGAAGGAGAAAATATCGGCTTTGAGATCATTGATGTTTGCAAAGCAGGTAAGTTTAGTGCATCGTGGTTCTAGTTATTCACTGTACTGGTGCTATATATCTCTAACACCCATGGGATATCTTTTAATTAAGTGAAGCCAAACGTTCAGGTCTTCCGTGCACGGTTCTCTGAGATCACCCCGAACTCCATAAGGAGAGCCTGTGAGACCCTTACTGAGCCGGATATCAATGTCAGTGATGCAGTGGATGTGAGACAGGAGCTGGATCTCCGCATCGGTAGGCAGTTCCAAATAGAAGAGAACATAAACAAAAACTACTGCATTTTAGACCATGTTTAGCGTATGTACACTGTGTTCCTTCAGGGGCATCATTTACCAGGTTCCAGACATTGCGCTTGCAGAAGATATTCCCAGAATCTCTCTCTGATCAGCTCATCAGTTATGGCAGTTGTCAGTTCCCGACCCTTGGCTTTGTGGTAGAGCGGTTTAAAGCCATTCAAGCCTTCGTACCTGAAACTTTCTTTAAAATCAAAGGTACTCTGTTTTTTTGAATTGACACACTTCACATTTAATAATTTTGAACCAAATACAAGAAGTGCTTTGCAGTGTCGTCACATGTGCTTTATTGTCTGTGCTTTTCTGTTTGATAGTTGTCCATGAGCCTAATGAAGAGGAATCGGTTGAATTCAGCTGGAAAAGACATCGTCTTTTCAGTCACACAGCATGCCTCGTGCTGTATCAGATGTGCATGGAGGTGTGTGCTTCTATATGACTTGTTAAAAACGTTTTTAAAAACATATGCAAGCTTTGTAGTTCATTATTAAGTCATCATAAGTTTTCTGTGTTTGGTTTTAATCTTTTCTTAGGATCCGATGGCGAAAGTGATATCTGTAACAAGTAAACCAAAAAGCAAATGGCGACCTTTACCTCTCGACACTGTGGTAAGTAATTTAGAGCTTGACAGATTTTATACATTAAAACATTTGGAAATATGGACAGAAGTATGTATGTGGACACTCAGACATAGGCCTGTCGCAATAATCAATATATCGACTTATCGCACAATATATGTACATGACCTCAATAATTTTTGGTGACGCAATATATCGCCCATTATATTTACTTAAAAATAAATGCCACCATGTTTTTTACATTCCACTTGCACCTGTGTCTTTTGCAGCTTCTCGAGCATAACATGGTGTAGTTGGTGCTAGTTCAAATTTAAATAATGTTTCTACAAACAAAGTTTCATCTGCAGATATGATCTTGTTTAGGGATCTGTGCCTTTGTGAATCTGTGTATCATTCGATCATTCGTTTTTTGATTTAATATTGAAAGTAGAAAAATTAGAATACGGTTCCTTTTTCGTTTTTTTGTTTTTTTTCCAAAAAACGAAAAATGAAAATTCAGCTTAAATTTTTGTTTTTCGTTCATGGGTGGAAAAATGAATACACAGCTTGAATATTTGATTTCTACACTTGGGCGGGAATTAAATGCCCCTTTCTGCTGATTGGTCAGCCGAAGATCAAACCGTGCCTTCATCAGGGCTGCGTTCAGCCCCGACAAAAACGGTGCAAAACGTTTTTTAAACGGAAACGGTGATGCGTTGAACACACTGTTCTGATGACGCAAGAGTTGCAACTATGGCAGCTGAGAAGGCCATTCTTTGTGTTCTTTTTGAAG
>NW_015547688.1:3491080-3524900 GCF_001515605.1 Sinocyclocheilus anshuiensis
TGGGCGGGAATTAAACGCCCCTTTCTGCTGATTGGTCAGCCGAAGATCAAACCGTGCCATCATCAGTTCTTCTGCAGTATCACGCAGCAGAATAATAGTCCTCCACTGATGCAGTAGTATGGATTCTTAACACATTTATTGCAACTACATTTAATCTTTTTTTGTCAAACTGGCTTATGAATAGCTCAACACAGCTCATACTGGGGCAGAGTCTAGACAGGGCTTTCTTCTGTGTGATATAAATTCCTATTCTTTGCATCAGCTGGGCAGGGAGGGTATGATATGACAGCTGTCATAGTCTACCCTGCTCACAAAAAGTCTGTTTGTTTTGTTTAATTAAGAAATTCATTAATTCGTTTTTCAAAATAAATATTTTAAACACTAAGACAAAAAGGAAAGAATAATAAATTGGCTTGGGTATATATAGGCCATACTTGTTACTTTGCACTTTTTGTTAGAAAATGTTTATTTACTATTTATTCAGGTTTTTTAAGGTATCTAATATTTTGATACTTAATTTCCATGATCTAAATATTCTTAAAAATTAAAAGTTTGTTGTCATTTGGAAGTGTGTAGGCCTTCTTCCATTATTATGCTGTTACATTATGAATATATATTCAGTGGCATAAAATGGTCTTTAAAATGACAATAATATCGCTTATCACAATTATTTCTGGAGCAATATATCGCACAACAAAAAGTTGTTATCGTGACAGGCCTACTCAGACATCACACCCATACACTAACACTACCATTCAAAAATGTGAGTTCAGTAAGATCTTTTGAAAGTTTTTGAAAGAAATCTCTTATGCTTGCCCAGGCTGCATTTATTTGGCCAAAAATAGAGTAAAAACAGAATTATTGTGAAATGTTAGTATTTAAAATAAGTGTTTTCTATTTTAATAAATTTTGAACTGTAATTTATACCTAATTTATTCTCACTGACCCCAAACTTTTGAATGGTAGTGTACTTTTTGTCATATAGTGTATGTTATACAACTACACGCAAGATGGTAACTATAGACAAATTTGACAGTTTTGTGTACACAATGGTCATTAGCTACTAAAGTTAGTATAGCTTGTACATTTATGAGTGACTTACACCCATTAAGACCCAAAAATTAGTACTAGTGCTGCTGAATGAGTTAAGTGTGATCAGGATAAGTGCCAACTGAATCAATGAGAAATAATGTAATATATTTGTTAATACGTTTCAATTTCTTTCTTCAGGAACTTGAAAAACTGGCTTCAAGAAAACTGAGGATAAGTGCCAAAGAAACCATGAAAATCGCAGAAAAGCTGTACACTCAAGGGTATGTTAAAGGTTATTTCATCCACATGTCTGTGGCCTAAAGCATGTCTGTTGTGTCCTTTCACAAATCAGCCTGTCTGTTTCCTTCCAGGTTCATCAGTTATCCTCGTACTGAGACCAACATGTTTCCACAGAACCTGAACCTAACCATGCTGGTTGAGCAACAGACACAAGACAATGAATGGGGAAATTTTGCACAGCGCATTTTGGAAAGCGGTGGGCCCACACCTCGAAATGGAAACAAATCTGATCAGGCCCATCCCCCCATTCACCCCACCAAATACACCAACAGTTTACAGGTGAGCAACCTTCCCTCAATAGCGCGATATGCGGTATTATTGCCATATAGCCTATATATATATATATATATATATATATATATATATATAATCTGTGTGTGTATGTGTTACGATGTAAGGAGGTCATATTCAGAAACCAATGAAACCGAAATTAAATCATGTTGAAACGGGAAGTGAAGTAAACAGAAGAGAATGACAAAATAACGGACCACATAACAGAACATAAACCTGACGATAAAATCGTTTTTATATCGATATTATATATAAAGTGTTATATATAACAGTTAGTGCTGATCCTCGAATCTGACTGGACAAGAGACTTTTTCTGTTGATATTTCCACCTGCGCGTTCTAGACGGGCTGTCAGTCAGTGCAGTTACAGTGTTGCAAGGGACTGTCTTTGAGTCGGTCTTTAAACAGTTCATTCAACTACACGTTCAAAAACGCTGATTCATTCAAAGAGAGATGTAATGAAACAAGCTGATGAAATCATTTTAACTTTGAGAAGAGAACATAAACACAGCAGCTGACCAACAGAGCGTCGATGCTAAGACAGAGATTTCGCTTTGCTTGGCATGACAACCTATTTTCACAAATATATATGACTCGGCCTGAAGGACAGTCGCATCGCACGCGCTCAGTCGATCTCTCTCTCATTCACTGTCTGTTTAGTCTGTAAATCAGCATGGTACACATTATGTTATCATTACTAACTTATTTAATATTTAGTACACATGCACGAAGTGTAAAACGAGAAGGGCATAACCTTCCGAAAAAAGAAAACCGCAAATATCGCAGTTGTTGCGGTCCTCTGCGGTTTGCTCGTCAATAGCGCGGTATTTAATTATAGCGACAGTAGGCGCGTTTCCATTACAGATTTGCGCAAAACTTTATTTTATAAAGTTATTTTAGCGATATTTTATAAATGTCGATAAAAAAGTATTGCGAAATGATGGCGTTTCCATTAACCAATGTTATGCGACTAAAACGTAAACTTTTGCCTGTACATTGAAGAATGATCATATGACTTTTTACATACGCCATGTGATCTGTAAATGCGAAAAAAAATGTTTCCATTGCAGTTTTGCAAATTATTCCTTTTTTTAATTGCCTGAAAAACCCTCTCATTCGAGCGTAAAAACTGTTTTGCGATATATGGGCGTTTTTGTGAAATTGACGCGCTTCCATTAGGCGTATTTTCAATTCGCAATTTCAATTTGTGTAATTTGAAGGGTAATGGAAACGTGCCTACTGTTTAATTATTTTTCTTTTTTTAAAGGGAAATGAAAAGCGGCTGTATGAGTTCATAGTACGTCACTTCCTGGCCTGTTGCTCCAAAGATGCTCAGGGACAAGAGGTGACGGTTGAAATTGAAATAGCTGAAGAGAGATTCTCAGCGAGTGGATTGACGATCATTGCTCGCAATTATTTGGAAGTGTACCCTTACGACAAGTGGTACAATAAGGTGAATACTGCTCAAAACATAACACATTTTATAGCTTAGCATATTGTTTTCAGTTAAGAAACCATCTGATCATATTTATATTGCACTTATATTGTAATGCAAGCAGCTTTACTGTATTAAACATGAAAAATAAAAACAGTGTCAACAATGCATCAGTTAGAATTAAAACTTCAGTTTCTACTGTGAAGCAGCTCTGGTGAGTTCATCTGACCTCGATGGACTGATGCACTTTGGCAAGCTGTTTTAAACTATTGAAACAAACTCTTTATTGCCTCATTTTGTTTCAAATTATGTCACATCAGTTTCACTTTAAAGGGTTAGTTCTCCCAAAAATGAAAATTCTGTCATTAATTACTCACCCTCATGCTGTTCCAAACGAGTAAGACCTTCGTTCATCTTCGGAACACAAATTAAGATATTTTTGATGAAATCTGAGAGCTCTCAGACCCTCCATAGACAGCAATGCAACTGAAATGTTCCCAGGTCCAGAAACGTAGTAAGGACAAGGGTAAAATAGTCCATGTGACATCAGTGGTTCAACCGTAATTTTACGAAGCTACGAGAATACTTTTTGTGCGCAAAGAAAACAATAATAACATAATTTATTCAGCAATTCTCCTCCCCGAGTTACCGTCTTCCGCCATTTTGGAGAGTACCTCACAACGTAATGGGTGTTGTTTATGTTCAGCATGCGCGCGCTGTCTACTGAACGTAAACAACTCTCAGATTTTATCAAAAATATCTTAATTTGTGTTCTTAACATGAACGAAGGTCTTACGGGTTTGGAACGACATGAGGTTGAGTAATTAATGACAGAATTTTTCATTAAATTTCTTTTTCATAGACACATTTTTGGGTGAACTAACCCTTTAATTATTATTTTTTTTCCCACAGGTTATTCCATTATATATGGCTGACACCACGTTCCAGCCCACAGCGATTGAGATGGTGGAAGGACAGACCAGTCCACCACAGCTTCTGACAGAGGCTGATTTGATATCGCTTATGGAGAAACATGGCATTGGTACTGAAATATATCAGTCCAGCTTTGTACCTTGAGTATTTTACAACATGAGTTATGTGACGCTCAGTTTGTTGTTGCAGGTACCGATGCAACACATGCTGAGCACATTGAGACCATAAAGAGTCGCATGTACGTGGGGCTGACGACTGACCAGAGGTTCCTTCCTGGAGAACTTGGCATGGGTCTCGTTGAAGGTAACAAGATCAGCATATCGCTAGTATTGAAGTCTTTAAAGAATGGTTTAATATCTGTGATTTGTGTGAAACTGAGTGTAACATTGTTTCAGGGTATAACTCAATGGGGTATGAGATGTCTAAACCAGACCTGAGAGCGGAGCTGGAGGCGGACCTTAAACTTGTGTCAGAGGGCCGAAAGGACAAAGCCTCTGTCCTCAGTTATCATGTGGCCAAATACAAGGCTGTTTTTATCGAGTCCGTGAGGAAGGCAAAGAAGTGAGTCTGAATGTAGCACTGCAAAGGTCAATGAGATCTACTGTCCTACTTTTGTTTGTTCCAACTGTACTCGTGTAGTTGCCAATTACATTTTACATACCGATTTGAAACTTTTAATATTTTCTGCAGATTGGATGAGGCTTTGTCCAGTTATCTGGGCCCTGCTCAGGAGATTACTGAACAGGAGCAAGGAGAAATGGAGATACCATTACCAGTGCGAAAGTGTCCACAGTGTAACCGTGACATGATGCTGAAGAAGAAGAAAGACAGCACAAGGTGAGACAACACCATGTGTTAATATAACTGAAATGGAAATGATTGTAGTTTATTCATTTGTTTTTTTTGTGCCTCCTCTTCTGATCACCCGTTTTATGTCACTCTGTGCAGTATGTTTCTTTCATGTATGGGATATCCAGCCTGTAAAGCAGCCGTGTGGTTTCCAGACACAGTTCTGGAGGTCAGCAGAGACGAGAGCATCTGTCCAACTTGCCATCCATATCCAGTGCATATGTAAGGATTGTGCTTCTCACGTTACTTTGTAGTCATTTTAATATTGTGAAGCATTTACAGTACTGTTCAAAAGTTTGGGCTCAGTAAGGTTTTTTTAAAGCTGCACTAAGCGATTTTTGAAAAACGCTTTTGACCACAGCATCGGACCAAGTCCCAAAACACACTTTTAGCCAATCAGCAGTAAGGGGGCATGTCTTGCAATGATAAAGAGAAGAGAGGACGGATATTAGCAGATCAACTATAGATAGAGAGAGATGGCAGATAAAAAAGAGGAAAATATCAGAGAGACAAAATATTAAAAAGAAGGGTTATGATTAGGGCTGCACGATATATCGTGTCAGCATCGATATCGCGATGTGTGCATCCGCGATAGTCACATCGCAGGATGTGCGATGTTTAGTATACTGATCACCGCGTCCGGTGTAGACCAAGCGGCAACCTCCCGCTCTCTCTCGTGAAGCCAACACGGAAGTGACTTAAACTGTAATTCGCTAACTGGCCGCTAGAGGCTGGCTGCAAAAGGGAGTCAGTCCCATAGACTTCCCATGTTAAAATGCCCAACTTTACAGCAGAAAAAAAACATGTTTACAGCCTGGTTCAAAAAATGATTTTGGTCTATATACAGCTAATTTTGCCCTTCTTGACAACTGTGAGGGGGTGAATTTTTTTTATAAGTCATCCGTTTAAATTATATTAAGCCTTAAAGTTCTGCATAATTAAGGGCGTGGCCACTTGAGTGACAAGTGGATTGCCGCCGCTGTCACCACCGTCGAGCTAGGTGGGCGTGGCTTCAGCAACCAGCTCCCGCCTTTTTGCCCATTTTCAATTATCCGGGAGTGACGCGCGGTGATGCGCTGCCAAGATGGTGATGGCCGGCTCTGCCCACTTTGAGATTTTTTGAGCGATTTTTGCCAAACGATGTTGATATTTGAAAGCACCAAAACAAACATGCCCATACCCCAACAGGACCTCACCCTTATTTTGAAATCTCCGCGGAAGTAAATAATAGCGGAATCATAGATACGTTTTTTTCCAAATAGAGCTATTGAAGTCATCTGATTTTTTTTTTCATATCGCAGAAAAAAACAAATATCGCAATGTGAGATTTTTCCAATATCGTGCAGCCCGAGTTCCGATCAGGCAAGTAAATATCGGAGCAGCTTTCCATCGGTGGAGAGAAACTCAAGGAGCGGGAAGGGCTCGAATCGGACGCCGAGGTTGCGTTGTTTTTTCTTCTTGATAGGTGAGTAACACTGATTTTGCTTAGCTTCACACAACTTATCCGTGTTGCTTGTTTCCATGATTGTCGTTGCCATGGTTGTGTACATTCGTATGCGGCGGAGATTTCAAAATAAGGGCGAGGTCCTGTTGGGGATTGGGCGTGTTTGTTTTGGTGCTTTCAAATATCAACATCGTTTGGCAAAAATCGCTTAGTGCACCTTTAGTACTTTTATTCAGCAGGGATTCACTAAATTTATCAAAAGTGACAGTAAAGACATTCACAATGTTACAAAAAGTTATTTTTTAAATAAGTGCTGTTCTTTTGAACTTTCTATTTATCAGAGAATCCTGATGTATCACTGTTTCCACAAAAATCGTATCTAATGATTTCTGAAAGTCTTGCTGATTTTAAATCTGCTTTGTCATCACAGAAATTAATTACATTTTAAAATATATGAAAATAGAAACCAGTTATTTTAAATAGTAATAATATTTCACGATATTACTCTTTTTACTGTATTTTATTATTAAAAAATCATGGACAATAAGGGTGAATTAGCAAAGTAAATATGGTCATTTTAAATAATGTTTTGGTTTTATTCATAAAATCCTTGACAGGCTGAAGCTTAAATTCAAGAGGGGAAGTTTGCCACCTATGATGCCCCTTGAATTTGTTGGATGCATTGGAGGATGTGATGAGACTCTCAGAGAGGTCTTAAACTTGAAATACATCCGAGGAGGAGTAGCAGATTCTGTCTCTCTGGCACATAACGGCTCTGGATCAAATCAGCATCATGTACCTAGAACCAACTCAGCACCTCCATCCAGGGTCACACCTCCAGCACCCAGAGCCAGTCTGCCACCTCCACGGGCAACACAACCACCAGCTTCAGCCCAGGGCGGTGCCATTGTGTGTAACTGTGGTCAGGATGCCATTGTTCTCACTGTTCGCAAAGAGGGTCCCAATCAAGGCCGTCAGTTCTACAAGTGTACCACAGGAGACTGTAAGTTCTTCCTGTGGGCTGATCAGCCGGCTGAGCAGGCAGTGCCCGGAGGGAGCAGTGGACCCCTGAGTCAGAATTCCCAACCTCCCAGGCCCTCAATTGGCTTTGGGAACGTACCTCAGCAGAGGCAAGACAACAGAGGATCTGGAGGTGATGATGGTGAAACTATGTGCAACTGTAATGAGCCTGCAGTGACCAGGACCGTCATGAAAGATGGGCCAAACAAGGGGCGAATGTTCCACACCTGCGGGAAACCACGCGATCAGCAGTGTGGGTTCTTCCAGTGGGCGAACGAAAATGTGGCTCCAGGTATAATGTTTTGCACTGAAAATTGTATATACATAGGAAAAATATGATCAGAATATGTTGAATAGGATCATTCATACATAGACTGTTGTTCAGATGTTTAGGGTCAGTAAGATTTTTTTTTAAATAAATTCATACTTTTATTCAGCAAGGAATTGATCAAAAAGTTTGACAGTAAAGACATTTATGTTAGAAAAGATTTCTATTTCAAATATATTGTGTTTTTAAGCTTTCTATTAATCAGAAAATTGATCTTGAGCATCAAATTAGCATATGAGAATGATTTCTGAAGGAGCACGTGATACTAAAGACCGGAATAATGATGCTGAAAATTCAGTTTGCCATCACAAGAATAAATTATCAAATTTAAATCAAGTGCGAAATTTTTTGAGACATTTTGTCAGTCGCTTGTTTTCTATTTATGTCGGTTTGTGCTGCAAAATCTAGACCACATATTAAACATCAAGTATGTTCCAAATGGCTGTGATTGTGCTACATTTTGTGGAGGAAGAAAACAACAGTTAGGCATTGTTTTATATGGTTTCAAAGAAATGTCAATATTTCAGTTGCCAATAATTTCTCCAATATTGTCTTTTTTGCTAATAATTTCCATTTCCTGTCACTTTTTAGCCACAGTTTTCTCTGGAGGAAATGGTGCCAGACCTCCTGGGAACAAAAAGGCCAGCACTACCTCAAACAAACCTCCCACTGCCAAAAGGCCGAGAACCTGTGGAATATGTCATGAGCCGGGTCACACACGGGTCACCTGTCCACAGGGCAGATGAGAAAAAAAAAGGTTCCTGCAATTTTTGTAAAATGAAAAATATATGTAAATGAAATGAATCTTATCATATGTTTAATTATTTTTACGTGTATAATAAATTGTATTGTGTAAAATAAAGTTATTTTAAGTAAAACATGACTTATTTTGTGTCGTCATTTATTCTCATGATGAGTAAATTGTTTACATATTGCATGACCTACAGTAGTGTTACACAGTCTGACATTTACTGTATACTACATGTAAAATGATGAACTAAAAGGTTTATCAGAAAAAGTTAATAATGCATTCTAAATACCATAATTGGTCACTTTTTATAATATTGTATCATTACAGTAAGTATTTTAAAGTGAGTAGTGAGTAATAGGCCTACTAATGAACAATATGTATTTTATGCAATTTTTTTTCTATTAGTCTTATGGTAATTATGTTAACATGCAGTACGTGTAGTTTATATACATTAGGCATTTACATCTGTAAGTATATATTGTTGAGGAAATTCGTTCCTCTTTTTTTAAGTTGCTTTGTATACGTGTTTGCTAAATGCATACATGTAATGTAAATGTTATATGGACTAAAAATGCTAAAAAAAAAAGAAATCCCAAAAATGACCAGTGCCGGAGTCGAGGTTGAACTGGGAATGTTATGATGGGCCCTAGGACGAGGGGGGCCCATTATCCCAAGAGAGGCAGGCAGTCAACCCATCATATTTTTGTCTCAGGCCCTGTCAGTGTTGTTATGGCACTGCAAATGGTTAATCAAAGAATCAGTTCTGAGTCAACTGCAGCAGGGTGTAGCTTAGCACGGGCGGGTTTAACTAACAGTTATTATTTTATTGAAACGGAAAACTTTTTTGTGAGTGGCTGGTAACGCTAAACAGTTAGTGGGCTGTACTATGTGAGCGGGGGAGTGCGTTTGCTCCACCAGCAGCCGCTGCGAAACAGAAATAGACTGCTGCCATATCCTGAATTAGACATGGCCGCGACCGGAGTTCTCCCCTTTATCAGGGGAGTAGACCTAAGTGGGAATGACTTTAAGGTAAAAGTTCTTCTTTAATACGTCTATATATACTGGGTATTGTAAATAAATCATTCGCTCAAGCGAGGAAAGTGTTGTAGGTTAGTCAGCGTGTCAAAACAGGTTGAGATGGTGAGCTAGCAGCGCTAGCTCAGAAGAACACTGGGCGTTAGCTCGCGACTTGTCAACATTTGTCGCCGTCAATCAAACTGTGTGTCAGCAAGGAAATAACTAGAAGTCTGTTAGTGAGTCAGATGTGTTGGTTGACGCTTTTGTAATGCGTCTGGCCTCGATAAATGAACTGCGCTGCTGACATGGGCTTTCAAAACATGGAGCTACTTTTAGACTAACGTTAGTTAGAGAGTCCAACATACGGTATCATGTGTATGAAAAATAAGATTGTTTTTTAAGTATGTTAAATGCAGAATAAAAAATGAGTTCCTTAAGCAGTATTACACAAGCTCTCAAGTGTGTCAGTTCACTTGAGTAAATTTGTGCTGATGCTCCGAGTCTCTGTCTTATGTAAAGCCACTTCAGTCAGATCTGCTCATCTCGAGATGACTGTGAACAGCATGCAAGTTTTCTAGCTCAGGCTCATGTTGTTGCTATAGCAAACACACCCCATAATCTCTGAGTTTTTGAACTGACATCATTGCACCAGGTTTAGGCTTCAGACTGAAGCAGTAGGACTGTTTGGAAAATGACATCAGTGTAGCAGATCCATCAAAAACTGCCAAATCACTGACACAGAAACCGACTTGTATGACTCATGATGGTCAGATTTGAGACTGTAATGCTTTTGTCTCTTCTGTTGAACGCAGGGGGGTTATTTTCCGGAGCATGTCAAGTCTATGACCAGCTTGCGATGGCTGAAGCTGAACAGAACGGGGCTTTGCTATCTTCCAGAGGAACTGTCCTCCCTGCAGAAACTGGTGATTGTCAGTTGCAGCGCTGAGTCACAATTTCATATTTTGCAATTAGACTGTCAATGCTCATTCTTGGGCCTTTTTTGCTCTTTTGTGTGAAATCAGGAACATTTGTCCGTGAGTCACAACAGCCTGACGACGCTGCATGGAGAGTTGTCAAGTCTTCCCAACCTGAGGGTAATGTGAAATATTTCATAATACTGTCAATCACATGTTCCTCTGACTACTTTTCACATAAGTATATATATATATATATATGTAACTGTTTACATACACTACCTTTCAAAAGTTTGGGGTCAGAAGTTTTTGTTGTTGTTGTTTTTTGAAAGATGTTAATACTTTTATTCAGTCAGGATGCATTAAAAGTGCCAGTAAGGGCATTTATAATATTACAAAATATTTCTATGAATGTTTTGTTTAATGTTTCAAAGTATTATATTTTAAATAAAAGCTGTTATTTTGGACTTTCTTTTAATCAAAGAATCATGAAAAGTATATCATGGTAAAGTGTTGTTACTACTGATGATAATAATAAAAATGTTCGTGAGCACTAAATCAACATATTGGAACGATTTCTGAAGGATCATTTGACCCTGAAGACTGGAATAATGGAGCAATTCAGTTTTGCAATCGCAAGAATAAATTACAAATTTAAAAAATTGTATTTTATAAAATATATTATATCTAATGTAAAATATTTAAATGTTTTTGGTCAAATAAATGTGGCCTTGGTGAGCATAAAACGTCTTTCAAAAATGTTACAAAATCTTACTGTCCCCAAATTTTTGAACTATATTTTGAATTATCACTGCATTATTTTCCACAATTTTACTGTATTTATTTTCAATGCTCAGACCAGCATTTAATCTGCCCTTGTTGTTTTGCTGTAGGCGGTTGTGGCCAGAGCAAACAGCCTAAAGAACTCTGGTGTTCCTGATGATATTTTTCAGCTGGATGATCTTTCTGTGCTGGTATGTGGAGAATTACTTTGTGTTTATTTCTCTCTTGGGTGGATGAAGTATATATCTCGGTTAAGTGCAAAATTATTTAATTTTATGTAAACAGGTCTGTGTCTTGATTAGTGAAACTATGTGAATTTGTCATGGATTATGTTTTGTATTATGGTCAAATATATGTGTGTTTAGATGTGTTCTTCCCTCTTCTGTTCAGGATCTGAGCTACAACCAACTAACAGAAATCCCTCGGGATTTGGAAAACTCCAGAAACATGTTGGTCTTAAACCTCAGTCACAATAGGTATGGTCCAAGTTCTTGGAAGTGAGGAATAATCATCACTCATGAAAACACACATTTATTAAAAAAAAATTTTGTTGTATATTTTGATCTGTTATTATGGTATTTTGGATAATATCTTAGGAGGATGATTTGGGGGGCCTACTCAAAGGATGCATTTTTGTGCCCAGTAATAGCTAGACTGAGTGCTACTGAAGGAGTGGAAAAGAACGCAGGGATCTTGAGACATGTTTTTTAAAAGTTGAACTATTTTTAACTTCACACACCATCTTAGAAATGCTATGCACATGGCACAAGATGCTGAAAACCCAATGAAGACCCAATGGAGCATCCGTCTATATCAATGGTTCTTAATCTTTTTACCTTCAAGGCCCTCACTTTGTCCACAACTGTATCTGAAGGCCCCATGACATTTCTAAGTGTTTGTGATTTACTGGATAAGAATCAATGATAATGATTTTTGAAAATATTTTTACCCACAATGTCTACCTGATAAAAAAATGTAGAGCTTGACATGAAAAAAAAAATGTGTGTTTAATATAAAAATGCCATTGGGATATTTACATGACTTTTCTACATCCCTTTTTTGGTGGGTGGGGCATAATGATTTCAAGTTTCAACCATGGATTTCTGTGATCACAAATGTAATCTGATACTCATCTCTGATGTTTGCTCTTTCTCGCAGCATTGATAACATACCAAATCAGCTGTTCATTAACCTCACTGATCTGCTGTACCTGGACCTAAGTGACAATAATTTAGACAGTCTGCCGCCTCAGATGAGACGCTTGGTCCATTTGCAGACCCTCATACTCAATAATAATCCACTCATGCACGCACAGCTGAGGTAAGACAGATGGTTTTTATGATTTGTTTTATTTCTATCTATGTACACTGCCATATAGGAGGAAGGCTACATTCATTTCAGATGACCTCATTGTGTTATCAGCATTGCCTCTGATAAACTCTGTCGTAACAGGCAGTTACCTGCTATGGTGGCTCTTCAAACCCTTCATTTAAGGAACACTCAGCGTACTCAAAATAATATGCCTACGAGTCTGGAGGGCCTCACCAACCTAGCAGGTAGAGATCCAGGGGTGTTACTGTGCTCTCTGTAAAACAATCATCAGTGTCTGTATCAGTAATTGCTGTTGCTCCATGTATAATGAATCTTGTGTGTCTCTGTGTAGATGTGGACCTGTCCTGCAATGATCTGTCTCGGGTACCAGAATGCTTGTATTCGCTGGCTAATCTCAAACGGCTAAATCTGAGCTGCAATCAGATATCTGAACTGTCACTGTGCATAGATCAGTGGACCAAACTCGAGACGCTCAACCTTTCTAGGAATCAGCTCACATCCCTGCCTGTAAGTCCCTCGTTGCCATAAAAAGTAAAACAGAGGACCGTAGCACTTATCAGATGTTGTTTGGCTTTGAAAGTGTGCTTTTGTGCATGTGCAGGAGATAATGCTTCATCACATTAATAGTATTGTCATTCAGCTTACATTGATATATTTGATGACGTGTTGCTAATCTTGTCTCTTTTTTCCCCGTTTGATGTGATATGCAGTCTGCCATTTGCAAGCTGTCTAAGCTGAAGAAGCTGTATGTGAACTCGAACAAAATTGATTTTGATGGGCTTCCATCTGGTGTGGGGAAATTGTCCAACCTGGTTGAGTTCATGGCTGCAAATAATAATTTGGAGCTTGTTCCAGAGGGGCTTTGCAGGTGAGAACTGACACAGTTTATTGGTAGTTTGACATCATTTGTAAAACCAATGTATATGATATCGATGATGATAATAATATGTGGCTTTATGATTTGCTCAGGTGTGGAAAATTGAAAAAGCTGGTTTTGAACAAGAACCGGCTTGTGACATTACCAGAGGCCATTCATTTCCTCACTGCCCTAGAGGTAAGAACACTTTATTAAAAAAGGAAAAAAATATTCTTCTTATTATTATTACCTACACTACCATTTGGGGCCAGTAGGGTTTTTTTTTCTTCCTTTTATAATGTTACAAAAGATTCCTATTTTAAACAAACGCTGTTCTTTTGAACTTTCGATTCATCAAAGAATCCTGAATGATCACAGTTTCCACAAAAATATTAAGCAATTTTCAACATCGATAGTCATAGGAAATGTTTCTTGAGCACCAAATCAGCATTTCTTAAAATGTTTTAATTTCTTAAAACATAGAAAACAGTTCTTTTAAGAGATTTCTTAAAAAACATTTTAATAATCTTACCAGCCCCAAACTTTTAAACATTGTTTTTTATGTACTTACAAGAGTAAAGCAACAAATACTCATGCATATGTTAAAAAAGTTAATAAATGCAGAATAAAGGTGTTATTGTGACACTGATTTTTTTTAGGTTTTGGATGTCCGTGAGAATCCAAATCTAGTAATGCCCCCTAAACCAGTGGACAGGACAGCTGAGTGGTACAACATAGACTTCTCATTGCAGAACCAACTGCGATTGGCTGGTGCGTCTCCAGCCACTGTGGCAGCAGCTGGTGGAGGTACAATATATGTTTCTCTCTCTAAGAGTGGTGGTGGTGTTGTTGTGCGTATGTACCTAACCTTTGTTGGCTCAGTATCCTGAATTCGAAGTAACAAAACATAAAATCTAACTGTATATTATCATAATCTTTGTGTGTTATGCAGGAAATAGCCCAAGAGACCATATGGCCAGAAAAATGAGGCTAAGGAGATGCAAGGACTCAGCCCAGGATGATCAGGCTAAACAGGTGCTGAAGGGAATGTCAGATGTGGCTCAGGAGAAGAACAAATCCATTGAGGTAAGGGAACAGCAGGGCTCATGGGGGAACCTTTATAATGGTACATGTCCAAACATTCCTGGTCTTCATGTGTCTCACAATCTTTTAGGAGAATGGAGACTTGAAATACTCTGATCTGAAAACCAAACGATGGGACAAGAACCTGGAGAAACCGCAGCTGGATTACTCTGAATTCTTCATGGAGGATGTGGGCCATATCCCTGGTGTTGCGGTTTGGCAGATTGAAAACTTTATACCCATCCAGGTGGACGAGGCCTTCCATGGGAAGTTCTATGAGGCAGACTGTTACATTGTTCTCAAGGTCAGGCCTGTAATTTTTTTTTTCTTGTTTCTTAAGTGTACTGTAATTTACGTATTGTTTTTTTATGAGATCTGCATCCAGTCTGCAACCCTTCTTTCAATGAATGCTTTGTAATGCACTTTTACAGACGTTCTTAGATGACAATGGAGCCCTGAACTGGCATATCTATTACTGGATCGGGCAGGAAGCTACCCTTGATAAGAAAGCAGGCTCTGCCATCCATGCTGTCAACCTCCGTAATTATTTGGGTGCTGAGTGCAGGACTATCAGAGAGGAGATGGGAGACGAGAGTGAAGAATTCACTGCAGTTAGTAAAACAAACACTATTTTCTACACAAAATGTTGTATTTTTGCATTATCATCCGCATATATTTTTTCTGTACTGTGTCATTTTAGGTGTTCAACAATGAGATTTCTTATATTGAGGGTGGAACTACCAGTGGATTTTACTCAGTAGAGGACACTCAATACCCAACCAGGTGCCCCACCAAAAACAACACCCAGGACAGCCTATCCAGTACATCCCTGATCTGACTCGCTCTAATCCTGTGTGTTTTGTGTTTTGGGCAGGTTGTACAGGGTTTATGGGAAAAAGAACATCAGATTAGAATCTGTGCCTCTGAAAGCATCCTCACTCGACCCCCGGTGAGCTTAATGTGCTGTTTGCTGAATTATGTATTTTGATGGGAGTGATTTAGTCTGATAATGTTGTTCTCTCTCTGATTTCAAGGTTTGTCTTTTTGTTGGACACTGGTCTTGAGATATTTGTTTGGAGAGGAGGCAATGCAACACTTGGTGGGACTACAAAAGCAAGGTAAGATGCAAACAAATAAGCCGTTTTCCCCTCTCTTGTGGTTCAGATTTGTAGTAGTGCCTATGTTATTTATAGGTTATTTGCTGAGAAGATCAACAAAAATGAGCGAAAAAGCAAAGCAGAGATTACAACTTTGATGCAGAATCACGAACCTCCAGAGTTCTGGGAAGTTCTTGGGGGACAGCCTGAGGAAATCAAGAAACATGTCCCAGATGACTTCACTCCTGTTCGACCCAAGCTCTATAAGGTCAGGGAATTGTCTATTATTTGTCATGTATTCCTTTCCAAAACCACTATGTTGTAAAATATTTTGTACTTTCTTGGTCTGTTAGGTTGGTTTGGGCTTGGGATACCTTGAACTTCCTCAGATCAACTACAAACTATCTGTGGAGCACAAGGACAAGCTCAAGCTAGATGTGGTTCCAGAGCAAAGACTGGTAATGCAGAGTTTAGACTGCTCTTATTTGTCATTTACATAATGATTTTGGCAGCATAAAAACTGAATATGTACACTACCTTTGCAATTTTGGG
Organism: Sinocyclocheilus anshuiensis; assembly: GCF_001515605.1. Lineage (NCBI taxonomy): Eukaryota > Metazoa > Chordata > Actinopteri > Cypriniformes > Cyprinidae > Sinocyclocheilus > Sinocyclocheilus anshuiensis. The sequence goes on from NW_015547688.1 coordinate 3,507,097, forward strand.
GTCGATAAGATTTCTTTAAAAAACAAATGAATACTTTCATTTAGCAAGGATGCATTGAATTCATCTAATGTGACAAATATATTTCAAAATTTTTAAAATCTGTTCATTATTAGTGTTGTACTTTTTAATTGGCCCTGAAAAGCACTTAACTGGTGGAATATCTTGTTTAAGGTACAAGGCCTTTTAGACACTAAAGGTGTCTACATCTTAGATTGCTGGTCTGATGTCTTCATTTGGATTGGCCGTAAGTCCCCACGACTTGTGAGGGCAGCTGCATTGAAGCTGGGCCAAGAGGTGTGCAGTATGCTCCATCGGCCAAAACATGCCGTGGTCATCCGTAATCTGGAGGGCACAGAGTGCCAGGTAAAATTGACAAAATAAAAGAATAAACAGTCATTTACATTTACAGTCATTCTTTTAAACAAAACCACATTTTTAAAGAGCGTTCTAATTCCTGTTATATTACCATGTTACACTCAACAGGTCTTCAAATCCAAATTCAAGAATTGGGATGACGTGTTGAAGGTGGATTATACCAGGAACGCAGAGAGTGTAAAGCAAAATGAGGGCTTGAGTGGAAAGGTGAAGAAGGATGCAGAGCAGAAGGACCAGATGAAAGCCGACCTAACAGCTCTGTTCCTTCCTAGACAGCCAGCAATGCCTCTCACAGAGGTAAGACCTGAATTACCAGCTCATTAAACAGCCCAACCTTTCATTTTCTGCTACAGTTCTGTAAAATTCATTGTCTTTTTGGGTTTGTTGTAACTCTTGACAGGCGGAGCAGATGATGGAGGAGTGGAACGAGGATTTGGATGGCATGGAGGGATTCGTTCTGGAGGGGAAGAAGTTTGCCCGTTTACCAGAGGAGGAGTTTGGTCACTTTTATACTCAGGATTGCTACGTATTTCTCTGCAGGTTGGTCAGAGGGTTTCACTAAAATGAGCTGCAAAAATCCATCAATTCTGAGATGGACAGAATAATGATTGTTAACTAGATGAAATCATTAGACGCCAAAAAAAGACCTAGCACACACACTTTCCATTAAATCTCATCCTCGGTGTGCTGGCGTCAATTTATGCATGTTAAGCCCTAAACACACTCCACGATTTTCGGTTGTCCCAGACGAAAGATGGGCATCGTAAAACAATCGTGGCGATTTCTGTGGCTCCTAATCGGTGGTCCTGTGTCGTACAGTGAGAGAGGTTCAAAGGCGGCCATTGTCACGGTCTTGTGACTAAAGATAGCCTACGATACAGCATGATCATCACACAGTGTGTTTGCTGGTACGATCCACGTTTACTGACCAACCAATAAAAATGCGACATGGCGCTAAAACAAAACTGCTTAGCTCAAGCTCTTATCCCTTCCTCTTTCGTCACTTCCACTTTTTTCCAGCGCACATAAAAACTACAACTGCTAAAGTGTGATTTATCATGCTCTTTTTGTTTACCATTAGCGCATGCTGATGACGTTTTATTCTTCTATAATAATGTGCGTCGTTGCGTATGAGTCAGTAGGTGTCATCATCGTACAGTCAACACACACGTCGTAGCCAAGTTTATTAAAACTATTTCGCACAGTGTGACATGCAATGATCTTATAGGATTGCTAAAATCGTGCAGTGTGTTTTGGGCTTTACTGATTTGTACTAACTAAAAAAAAATAACTTTGTTTTAGATCATTGGTCTCAAACGCAATTCCTGGAGGGCCACAGCTCTGCACAGTTTAGCTCCAACCCTAATCAAACACACCTGATCCAGCTAATCAAGGTTTTCAGGTTTACTAGAAACTTCCAAGCAGGTGTGATTTGGAGCTGGTTGGAGCTAAACTCCTGCAGAGCTGTGGCCCTCCAGGAATTAAGTTTGAGACCACTGTTTAAATACTTCAGACTTTCATGTTTCAATAAAACAATGGGATATTTGTGTGTGTTTTAGGTACTGGGTGCCAGTGGAGTATGAGGACGATCAGGAGAAAGACAAAGAGAAAGAGGGAGACGATGAGGACAAACAGCCTGAAGAAGACTTCCAGTGTGTGGTTTACTTCTGGCAGGGCCGTGAGGCCTCCAACATGGGCTGGCTGACCTTCACTTTCAGCCTGCAGAAGAAGTTTGAGAGCTTGTTCCCAGGCAAACTGGAGGTACCACATGTTTGCATGGTTAATGTACATGTTATGAAATGTAACTTCATTGTGTTCATCCTGTTGCCTTGACTATGTAATCCTCATATGTATCATGAATGTTATGACTTTTATTTTAAGACGTCGTCATCATCTTGTGTATATTTCAGGTTGTGAGGATGACCCAGCAGCAGGAGAATCTTAAGTTTTTATCCCATTTCAAGAGGAAGTTCATCATCCACAGAGGCAAGAGGAAGCTAAAAGTGGACAGTGTGCAGCCAAGCTTATACCACATCAGAACCAATGGAAGTGCGCTATGCACCAGGTAACTATATGTTATGTCCAGCTAGCATATTTTCATCTGCTATGTCTAGAATAAAAGAATTTACATGTGTGGTGTTTCTGTTGTGTTTTTAGGACTATTCAAATAGCCACAGATTCCAGTAACCTCAACTCTGAATTCTGCTTCATACTGAAGGTAAACATGAATGTACTTTATACAACCTTTTCATGTGTTATAAATCATCAAATAATTATAAAGGAATAAAGATCATTTGCAGTGGTTTATAAACAGTTAATAACTCAAACGTTATTTGTGTAGGTGCCATTTGAAAGTACAGACAACCAGGGAATAGTGTACACGTGGGTGGGCCGAGCAGCAGACCCAGATGAAGCTAAACTGGCAGAGGACATCATGAACACCATGTTTGATGACACCTACAGCAAGCAGGTTCGTACCGCATTTATGAAAATCAAAACATGCACATTATATCTCAACCTTTTTTTTTTTTTTTTACAATTTGTTTTTTTTTTCCTTTTTCTTCAGGTGATAAATGAAGGAGAAGAGCCAGAAAATTTCTTCTGGGTTGGCATCGGTTCACAGAAGCCATACGATGAAGATGCAGAGTACATGAAATACGCTAGACTGTTTAGGCGAGTATTTCATTTCAGGTTAATTTATTTAAAGTCCCCCTGTAGTGAAAATCCAAGTTTTTTATGTTGTTTATTTGTCTATGTGGTGTTTTTAATATGCTTTTAGACAAACCATGTGCCAATCCACCACCATTGCTGAGTATTTTCTCCTTAAAACTTTAGTTTCCCAAATGGCTGACCCAGAAATGCGGTTTGAAACAGCCCTCGTTTTGCTACGTCACAATCCAATAACCAATCACGTCAAGGGATCGATTCCTATACTACTGTTCAAAAGTTTGGAGTCAGAAATTAATGCCTTTTATTCAGCAAGGATGCATTAAATTTGATCAAAAGTGACAGCAAAGACATTTATAATGTTACAAAAGATCTCTCTGTCAAATAAATGCTGTTCTTTTGAAGTTTTCATCAAAGAAGAAAAAAGGTATCATGGTTTCCACAAAAATATTAAGCAGCACAACTGATTTCAGCATTGATTATAATAAGAAATGTTTCTTAAACAGCAAATCAGCATACTAGAATGATTTCTGAAGGATCATGTGACACTGAAGACTGGAGTAATGATGCTGAAAATTCAGCTTTGATCACAGGAATAAATTACACTTTTAAAATAGAAATTCAAAAAGAAAAAAAAACATATTTTAAATGGTAATGAGATTTAATATTATGGCTTTTACTGTGTTTCTGATCAAATGTAGCCATTGTGAGCATAAGAAACGTATCATAAAATTCTTACCAAACCCAAACTTTTAGACGGTAGTGTAAATGAACTGGTTTTGTAACTTCTTTTATTTTTTTTGCATTTTGTCATATGTAATACATTCACCATATTTCTGAGGTTTTAATAGATTTGTCCTTTTGTCTCAGGTGCTCCAATGAGAAGGGTTACTTTGCTGTATCAGAGAAGTGCTCAGACTTCTGTCAAGATGACCTGGCCAATGACGACATCATGCTTTTGGACAATGGGAAAGAGGTAGAGCTTCATGTTTGCAGTCAAACAGATTCTCTTAGCAGTGGTTTCTGTTGCTGAGCTGTTTGTTTGCTTGTTTTGCAGGTTTACATGTGGGTTGGCACACAGACAAGCCAGGTGGAGATTAAACTGAGCTTGAAGGCTTGTCAGGTCAGTGGCAGTTTTATTGTACACCAGCACTTAGTTTTTATCTTTGCACACATACACAAGCCCTCAGGCCTTTCCTGTGCCTGCTTAACATTCGTGTCACCCTTCAATCAGGTGTATATTCAGCACATGAGGTCCAAGGATGCAGAGCACCCCAGAAAACTGCGCCTGGTGCGCAAGGGCAACGAGCCTCACTATTTCAGCCGCTGTTTCCACGCATGGAGCGCCTTCAAGACCGCTCCTGCATAAACCAGCCTCACACCTCACACAGTCTGTCTGAATACAGTTTGAGCATTAGGGTTCAGAAAACAACACCACTCACAACAGACCATACATTATTAATGTGCACTACATCACTCTCTTTAAAAAGCTCACATATATATATTTGCTAATTGAAGCAATATTATTGAATTTTATATTTATGTGTAGATTTGAAATCAAAGGAAGACCTGTCTAAATGATACAGCACTTGGGTAAGCGTTACCTCAAGAGATCAAATGCTGTATTCCTTAAGGGATGTTTTAAGAAGAACATATCTGTTGAGGGAGAGTCTACATTTTTTAACCATCTGGCTGCACAAGTGTTGTGAATTGTCATACCCGTTTACATTTTCTAAATTTTGCAGCGGTTATTTTAAAGACGACTCCTTATATCATTTGTCTGGGTTACACTTTTCATGTTTTATTCTGTAGATGCATATCATATACTGCCAAAACTTTCAGTTATTGAAAGCACAACACCTATGTCTGTTTCAGATATCACCTAAACAAGATGCTGATTTGGTGCCTCACACACTAGATTTTTTATTTTTTTTTTGCCTTTGAATGTTTCTTTCTATTAGCTTGATTAGTTTTACTGCTTCACTTTTGGGATGTTGACTCTGATGCCAATGCTGATGGAATAATGAATTGCACAGTTTATGTGGGATGTATTTTGTTATTTACATGTCCGAATGAGAATTTGTGCTTTTATGCCCTTAAACTGCCCCGTACATCTATACCAATGCAGCAGATAACAGAGTGGAACCCAGAGATTTTAATTAAAAACGCAGTCTGTAACTGGCAATCCAGTGGTAGTAGTACAACAGTGTTACCATGATTTGGTCTTCACATATCGAGGCTGTTTGAGCTACTTAGCTGACAGTTTCATTAATAACAGATTGTGATTAATGAAAGGAGAGAAAAGGTTATGGTCCTGTGTATGGACTACTTGACAGTTTTTTTTTTTTTTTGAATTTTGAATATTTGTTGAACTTGGACAGGGAAATTTGTTTAGCCAAGGAAATAAATATTCTTATTTTAATTATGCTAATCAAATTTGTTATGGCTGTCATAAAAGGGATTGGGAGAGGTAAAATAGTTTTTTTGCAGTTGATGGTGAGTTGCCCTATTTTGTTTCTTTTTGTCACCGCAGCTTTTTTGTCTGCATATATAAATGTATTTCTAAGTGTACAAACATTTTCTGCCACTGATTTCACCTGCAGATGCTCTATTTATGTATTTTGTATTGAATAAAGTTTCATCACACATCTGTATGACTCTTGTGGAGTATTTGTCATTGTATGCATGCATTTATGGTGTTAGAAAACTATTAGTGGTATCGCATATATATATATATATATATAAGTAGGGGCGAGTTAATTTGGGTTGTTATTGATAAAACAGATTTTATCAATAATGAGTGGTTGAGCCAGGTGACTGCAGTCAATAATAAACATTTTTATAAAAATGTGATTATTTACTTTTCATCTAGCCGTGCTGTACAGGAAAAAGTCTAAATGTTGTTACTTGTTTGGTTTCACAGTTTTTAGGAATGCTCTAATTTCTGTTATGAAGGAAAATTATACAGAGTAACAGCTGAGAGCAAAATGTGAGAGTTAAATATTTATTATTATTAATAAATATTAATATTATTTTGGTAATTAAAATGTTTTATTTTCTTGTGAAATTATTGTACTATATAATGAATATCAAGTCAATATATTATTTCAAAAATGATTTTATACATTTTTATGAGATGAAATAGGCCAAAAGCCAAATTATACTATAATTGTATTATTAGTAATATGTATAATAAATCATATTGTTTAATCAATTATTTTTGCTTATTAACATTTCATTAAGCCATGTTAATACAGGTATCATATTTTGATATTAATTTAATTCACATATTCCTATTGTTATTGTTATTATTACTACATTTATATTTATAATGCATAATATTGTTTATTATATTATATTTGTATTAAATCGTTTCTATATAATATTATTTAAATATTAATATAATTACATGTTTAGTAATCTTTATAATAATCAATCATATTAATATAATTATTATATTATTGTCACGTAATCCACGCAAAGGTATGCGGTATAAAAGTCCGGTGTGTCATAATAAAAGCTCTTCCTGTCTACGGCTAGCCTATCGCTCCCCACAATGCATTGCGCTGAACGATTACGCACACACAGGATCGCACTTCACCCGGCCTCATCGCCCGTTCTGTCGTTTACAAACCGTCCAAATCCATGCGGATTATAGCGAGAAGAACACTAGAGCACACACAGCCAGCGCCTTCCAACAGTATGGAGTCCACCGCCAAGAGAGACGCGGAGAGCACATGTGTGCTGTGCTGCCAGGACATCGACCTGTTCGCGGTGGGGAAGTGCGATCACCCGGTGTGTTACCGCTGCTCCACCAAGATGCGGCTGCTGTGCGAGCAGAAGTACTGCGCCGTCTGCCGGGAGCAGCTCGACAAGGTGCCGCCGCCTCCCCTCCAGCAGCGAGCGAGCGAGCGCAGGCCTCGGCCGTTTCACACACACACACACACACACACACCGCAGCCTGGCGACAGCACCAATAACTTGGGCTACATACACTTATAATGGGAGCGGCCGTGTTTGTCGCTAGCTAGCTAGCTAGCAGTGTGGAGAAGTTGTCAGGAAAAAGTTTAGCTCAGTTGTCTCATCTTTCACAAGTGAAATTGAGGTAGTTGTTTGACTAATTGTTGTTATGACCTCTGTTTTTGATTGTAGATGCATTTGGAAAGTTGTTTTTAGTTTAGAAGTGAGCTGGTTTAGCGTAGCAGTGGTGATTTATTGCCTGACGTTTCCCGTGACAACCAAGCAGCTCACTAGCGTTAGTTGGCTACAGTAAGTCCTTCACGCTGTAGTTTACTTCACGTGGATTAACATATGATTTGATGTGTACATCATCTGAAAGCTGAATAAATAAGCTTTCTATTGAGATATGGATGGTTAGGATAAGACAATATTTGGCCGAGATACAACTATTTGAAATCTGGAACCTGAGGGTGCAAAAAAATCAAAATATTGAGAAAATCGCCTTTAAAGTTGTCCAAATTAAGCTCTTAGCAATGCATATTACTAATCAAAAATTACGTTTGGATATATTTACGGTAGGAAATTTACAAAATATCTTCATGGAACATGATCTTTACTTAATATCCTAATGATTTTTGGCATAAAAGAAAAAATCAATAATTTTGACCCATACAATGTATTGTTGGCTATTGCTACAAATATACCCCAGCGACTGAAGACTGCTTTTGTGCTCCAGGGTCACATTTATGAGAGGCAAGGATATATCAGGAACAAAGGTCAATATTTTTTTTATTTTAATAATTAGACGTGATTTTGGGACCGCTCAGCTGAATTGTGCTGTTGTGTAATCCGCTTCAGATAACTCTCGCTAGGATCTACTAGACGACGTGTGCTTTCTCTGACAGCCTGTCAGCGTGCGACGGCATGTTGACAGTGCGTGACTCGCGTGACAATCAATCAAGAGTGCGTGCCTCTCTAATTTGCCTGTTAAGCACAAGTACATTAATCAGCGAGTCTGAAATTGAAAACATTTATTATTTAGTCCTTTTTGCTTAATTGACAACGTTGTTCATGCTCTAGAAGGGGTGTTTAATTCTTAAAAAATACTTGTTTTTTTCTCTTCTGTAATAAACAAAAAAAAATTATTTTAATTTGATTTTTTTTCTGATTTTCCAGGTGGTCTTCATAAAGAAACTTGAGCCCTTTGCCGCTCTGAACATTCATCAGTACCAGTATGAGAAGAAATTTGACATATACTTTGCAGATGGAAAGATATATGCACAGTTCAGGTATGAACTTTTTTTCAGCAGGGATGAGAAAAACGATCCTTTTGACAATATTCTGTATATGAATGTATTTGCTCAGTAATTGTTTCAAGTAAACATTCATTGTAGATTGAAAAGTTTTAATGTAAGAATAAAATGGATGAGATACATTCTGTTGAAAATAATCAAGGCAGGATTCCCATGTTTTTTTCTGAAGAACCACAAAGGAAAATGTATTTAAAAACTATGCTTATATGTTCCCGAACATATTGTATTAAAACAATAATGTAACCATGCACAATAATGAACTGTGATATTTACCTAAATTTGTGCGAATACTTAAATCTATAAAAAATGGCACAGACTTGGATATTTTTGAACCTGACATGACATGAGTTGCACTAGTTTTGAATCAACTCATTGAAATAGACAGTGTAAACAACACTTGACGTCATCTTTCGGCAGTTTACTTGCCAAATAAAAAGTGCATCATTGCCAGTCCTGTTTTTCAGCTAAAAATCAACAAGATTTGAAATTTGTACCTTACAAGCTCTTTTACAACAAATGCAGGAAGATTTTGTTACATGAATGTCCACAATGCCCAGAACCAAAAGTGTTCTCCAAATTTGAAGAATTAGAACAGCATATGCGGAAACAACATGAACTCTTCTGCTGCAAGTTATGTGCAAAGCACCTGAAGGTAGAGTATTGCATTTTAACGAATTATTATTTTGTTTGCGCACACCTTATTCCTTCAACGAATAGTTTGCTCTGTGTACAGATATTCTCATGCGAGAGGAAATGGTACAGTCGGAAAGACCTGGCTCGACATCGAACACAAGGGGACCCGGATGATACCTCGCATCGTGGGCATCCGCTTTGTAAATTCTGTGATGATCGATATCTGGACAACGATGAACTATTGAAGCACCTGCGGCGAGATCATTACTTCTGCCATTTCTGTGACGCAGATGGAGCTCAGGAGTATTACAGGTAAAAGACCAGTTCTGGTTCACTATTTTTTTTAAGCTTGTTAATTTGGTTGTTAAATTGGTTTATTTCCAAATGCAACTCACTGTAGCCATGTTTACTGTCATGCACCCAAATGATGCCTCAATTGAACTGAAAAACCTTTCATATAAACCCCTCAATCGTTTTAATTGAGCTCATCTTGAGTAAAATTTCAGTCTAATTGAAAGGGGTGGTGTAGACCTGAAATCATCCAAAAAATTAAGGAGAATGAATAAAAAGAAAAAGAAAAAAAATTAAGCATATAAATGAAAATTAGTGGATGTAAACTTACGTAGTGTAGGGCCTATATGAAATCCGTTTAGTTTTTCCTCAAATCCTGTTTTAATTTTCTTGATTCTGTTTTTTTTTTTTTTATACTCTCGTTTTCAATTTTTCAAGGTTACACTTTAATGGTTAAATAACATTTTTTGGTTAAATCATGTATCATTCATTGAAGTAAGAACCTATACAATTTAATAACAATTTTTAAAGGCCCTGTTTCTAAGATTTTGTTTTATTTTTCCCAAATTTCATGTCTTGGGGCATAATTTTTAATTTCATTTGAATGGTTTATTTATTTATTCATTTGTTTTTTATAATAATAGGCCCATGAGAAAATTGTTTTTTTTGTTGTTGTTTTTTTATCAATTCTGTGTTGTCCGTTTTAATTTTTCTGGATTTATGGTATAATACAAATGTATTATCTGTCATAATCAGGCATATAAGGCATAAAACATTAACATTTTAATTAGAAATACATTCTGCAGTACAATAGTAATGTATTTCTGCCAATATTTGTTAAAGTTAAAAGCACGTTAAACCAAACCTTTATTTTGACAGGTCGCCACAAAGACCTTTAATTTTCTGTGTGTATATAACAATATTTTTATTAAGTGAATTGGTGAAATGCTCGTAAAAGGATTCTCAGAGCAGCTCTGGAGATAAAGTTTATGTCCTCATATAGTGAGATGGCAGATGCTAAAAAAACAAATCACAAGCATCACACATGCTTCAGTGTGTGTACTAACTGGGGCACTCATTTAGACAGAGACCTGCAGAACATGCAGACTTCATAGCAGTCTTTTTGCACTGTAATATTCACAGAATTTAAATGTTAATTCACTTAATTTAAGTATTATTTTTGTCCTATAGCGACTACCAGTACCTCAGCGAGCACTTCAGAGAAAGCCATTATCTCTGCCAGGAGGGCCGCTGCAGTACAGAGCAGTTCACTCACGCTTTCCGCACAGAGATTGACTATAAAGCTCACAAAGCTGCTGCCCACAGCAAAAACCGGGCTGAGGCACGGCAGAATCGCCAAATCGACATTCAGTTCAACTATGCACTCAGACAACAACGACGAAATGGCGGTAAAGCTGATTTTGCTCTTTCTGTGAGTTGGGTATAAATTAGGGGTCGCATGCCTTAATCAAGCCCATCTGGATGTCTGTTTTAGGTCTGATAGTTGGTGGCGATGACTATGAGGAAGTGGATCGCTTCAACAGACAGGGAAGACCAGGAAGAGGACAAGCCCCAGGAAGACAGCAGAATGTCAGGAGCTGGAGATATAATCGGTAGGTCCTCATCAGTGCTGCATTCTGACATATGAGAGAGCTTATGGAAGACTGAGAGAGTTGTTGTCCTCAGAGAGGAAGAGGACCGAGAGATCGCAGCTGCTTTGCGAGCTTCGATGGCCAGCCACCAGGAAGAGAGAAGCCATGTGCAAGAGAGAAGCAGTCAGAAGCCACGCAAAGACGAAAAGATGGAGCCTGATGAAATGAGAAACAACAGAGGCACTGCCAAGCAGACGAACGAAATGCAAGGTATGGCAATCGAAAATGTGAGTGTTTGTTTATTTATTTATTTATTTGGAAGTTGATGAAATTGCATGTTTGAATATATTTCAGCTCAATCAGTGAAGAGTAATCCCTCTTTGGCTGGTCAGGACTTCCCTGTTTTAGGGGCAGCTGCACCTCCAGCCCCAATTCAAAGGTACTGTATGTTTGTCCTGTTTTTAGTAAGATGGGTCTCTTTTATGTATTTTTTCCCCATGTAGGAATACTAAGATAACTTCTTTTTTAAAAGTGCTTGCTTCCAGATATGAATTAATTCAAATTTGTTCAGTGACATGAATACACTGCTTTCTGTGATTTTTTTTATTTTTATTTTTTTTATTTATTTTTTTAATGTCTGTATTGAAATTTAGATTTTTGGGGGACATAAAGTCAGAAACGTCAGGCTGATATAACTGTCTTGCAATTGTTAATTGAAATAAAGCAAAAAAAAAAATGTAATATTAGAAAAACTTAAACCTAAATGAAAATGAGAAATGTTGCCTTGGCAGCTAACTGAAACGAAAAAAAAAAGTTTAAGTTAATTAAATTAAAGCTAAATAAAAGTATTTAAAAAAAAAAGCACAAATAAAAACAAAATGAATTAAACCTCAATTAAAATTAAAATAAAAACAATAAATAACAAATAATATAAAAATAAATGCTAATTTATAAATTTTATAATAGTACAGAAATAATGCTAAACTTACACTAGCTTAAATCATTATTATTTCATAAAAATGGTTTTTTTCCTCCAAATAATAGTCACGTGGTGCAACCGACATGCAAAACAACTTCGTTTTTATTTTATTTATTTTTTTTAAATGGGCATAAATTAAAAAATGTCAGGCTGATACAGCTGTCCTGAAATCATAATGAAAGAAAGAGGCCACTGAATTCTTGAAAACGAATCCTTAAGTACTTTGATTTGCTGGACATAACAAAAGATTATGCTAAAGTCATATGGTGCAACCAACAAATATGCAGAACAAAACAGGAAATGATGTCAGAGAGAACCCAAGCCATTTCTGCAGGTCAGATTATCATTTGGGGTGGGCTCATAGTTGTGGCTATATGCAACAGCAAGAAATTTGCTATTAAACATCGAGTTTAATTTAATCAGATCAGTATTTTACAGTGTCTGTCTCCCTATCATTGCAGCAAGATCAAACAAACTTCTGTCTCTCTGAAGGAAGATGATTTTCCAAGCTTGTCTGGCTCAGTAGGTTCCGCTCCAATGACACCTGCATACAAAAATCAACCCAAGAAACATTCGTCCTTCCAGGAGGAGGACTTTCCTGCACTGATCTCCAAGATCAAACCACTGAAGTCTCAATCAAACACAACATCGGCCTGGTCTCAAGCTGGAAGCAAACCTGCGGTGGTTTCCAATAAACCTGTGGTTCTGCCCACCAAAACAGCTCCTACGGTCTCTTCATCCATACTGTCCGCCAGTGACCCGCCGCCCAGTGGAAGTGTGCCTCAGCCTCTCACTGCCTCCTCATCTCGCCGCAAAAAGAAGCTCACCTCCTCTGAAACCCACAAAGCTCCACCTAAAGTCAAATGTCTGTCCTCATCGGATGACGAGGACCTCCAGACCAGTAAAACGGCTCAGGAAATCCGCACGGTACCAACTATGCTTGACATCTCCACTTTGTTGACGGTAAAAGATGGCTCATCTCAGACCAACCCCAAAACCAATAAGAAAAAGAAACAAGCCACAACATCATCTCTGGGTTCCCCCTCATGCACTCCTGAGTCCGTGTCCAAAATGGCTCACAAAGAGAACGTTCCCGAGACGAAGCCACCAGACAACAGTCTCCCCTCCAAAACAAACTCCTTTATAAAAGGACTCCCGGAGAAACCAGCAGAAGCACTGTCCCCTACATCATTTCCTGAAAATATTCCTTCCCCTTTAAAGCAGCCGGTAACCGACCAACCTCCTCCACCCAAAGAAGAGGAATTTCCAGCACTTATCTCCAGAAAACCTCCACCTGGTAAGCCGGTTCCTTTCCTTAAAGTGGTCATATGATGCGATTTCAAGTTTTCCTTTCTCTTTGGAGTGTTACAAGCTGATTGTGCATAGATAAGATCCCTGAAGTTGCAAAGACTAAAGTCTCAAAACCAAAGAGATATACTTTATCAAAGTTAAGACTCTGCCACGCCCCCCTAAAACGGCTTGTTCTAACACGCCCCCACATATCTACGTCACTATGTGGAAATATTTGCATATTGCGCCCAAATGTTCAGGCAAAGAAAGAAGGCGTGGTTTCGCAGTTAGTGTTGAAGCAGCCATGTCAGAGAGACGCTGTGTGTTTCTAGGCGAAAGCAAAAGCACTTTATTTGGCCTTCCGAAAGTAGATGCATTTAGGAATATTTAAGATCACTTACAACAGAACAGCAATGCATTTTATGGACGACCGTTTCGTGAACCTAGGAGAGGAGGTAATTCTGACTTTGCTATGACAATCTGGCGCTTCTGAATCAGCTACTGTTTTATTAGTTTAAGTATTTGCTATTGACTGTTCAAATGCGGAGTTTTGCGCATTTTGTGTGTGTGTGTGAGAGAGAGCGAGAGAGCGAGTGAACGAGTGAACGAGTGAGCGAGTGAGAGAGAGAGAGAGAGAGAGAGAGTGAGAGTGAGTGAGAGAGAGAGAGTGAGTCACATCACAAACACATACCAGTCACGTGACTCTGTTCCCCTTTCGGCTTGAACTGATGGTAAAACTAAAGACATTATTTACTGTCTTTACATTTATTTTGAAAGATGAAGCTCGCGATTATGGTGAGGGGCGTTACATTTCCGACGAGTGCTTGCGGTGTTCGGCCAATCACAATGCACTGGGTCAGCTGGCCAATCAGAGCAGACTGCGCTTGTCGGAAGGAGGGACTTTGTAGAAAACTAAGCGTTTGAGAGGGGCGGGGCATAGAGGACCTACAATAATGTACAGTATTTGAAAAATAATGTGTTTTTTGAACATTAAAGCATGTCAACATATTCTGTTACACCAAATACACAAAATAATGATCTTTAAAAAAGCATCATATGACCGCTTTAAAAAGGCAGTGCCCAAAATGACATTGTTTCTAAGTGCGTACTTGTGTTTTCAGGCTTTAAAAGTGCATTTCCGTTGAAGAGCATTCAGAGTGTGCTGCCGCCTCCTCCTCCTGGCCTTGGGCCTGTTGTCAGCAAACCTCCTCCAGGATTCACCGGCATCCCGCTCAACAGTAATGTGGAATCGTCGATGCCGGCTGTTGACAGGTTAGAGGCTGTGATGTGTGCTGTTATACGTGTGTGTGATGTGGGGGAAGTGGTGTTCCCTGTTTTGAGTCACTGTTGTATTTTGAGTACATGAAAGCTGACTATTGATGGCAAGCAATATTTTTAATAGTCTTAGGCCTGGTATTACAGACGGCTTAGTTTAAGTCAGGATTAGGCCATAGTTCAATTAGGACATTTAAGTTTATAAACATGCCTTAGATAAAAACACTACTGGTGTGCATCTTAAGACAAAACAATGAAACTGACACTTTAAGATCAGTCAGTACAAGTTACTTTCAGTTAAAACAGCTCAGACATGCATTTTAGTCTGGGACTGGACTTAAGCCTTGTCTATGAAACTGAGGGTTAATTTTATAAAGCCAGTATCTGAGAGAATGTTGATATAAATATAATAGATATAATACTTTTTTTAACAATTTGTGTTAAAATTGAGGGGTAAAAAGGGATGATAGTTTTTTTTCTTTTTGTTTTTTTTGCAGTTCTCCTGAAGTGTCATATCAGTGTAGCCACAGTTACAGTTCATCTTATGAGGAACTTATGAGGTTCATCTTGTTAGGAACTTACTGTTAATTACTCTTATTCTTTTCTGTATTGCACTTTTTGGGTCTGTAATTTAACATTTGATGTACATTTATTTTACCTTACACTTCCATTAAATAATAATAAGAATAATGCAAGATATTACAAGATGATAATCAGAAATATCAGCATATTAGAATGATTTCTATAGAATCATGTGACACTGAAGACTGGAGTAATGATTCTGAAAATTCAGCTTTGCATCACAGAAATAAATTGCATTTGAAAATATATTCAGATTTGACAATAGATAATTGTTTAAAAATTCACCAAAGTTCTAATTTAATAATTTATCACTAATTAATGTAAAAATAGAAAAGTGATTCAAGTGTTTTATCTCATTAGGCGTTGTTTTCTCTTTCAGAGTGACACCTGCTATTGGACCCTACCTCATACCCGACAATTTCCAGCAAAGAAACATGGACCTTATTCAGTCTATTAAGAATTATCTTCAAAATGATGAAACCAAGTTCAATGAGTTCAAAAACTATTCAGGCCAATTTAGACAGGTACCTATCCAACCAAGACCATTTAAATTCAATTAATATTAGTCCCACATATTATTATTATTATTATATATTAGTTCTGCTAGTTTAAGCGAATTGTATTAAATCCCTTGTAATTATTATGTAGTTCTATGAGCTTGTTAATTGAGACATTAAATATTTTTAAATATATTATTTCCAAAATACACTTGTCACATCCTGCAGGACCCTTCAAAATGAACTAGTGAAGAAAAAATGTGTTTAAAAAAAATAGTGTAAACTGGTGACCCATTATAGAACCTATGATACTCACTGCCTTACACATACATTGTATTACCCATTAATATTTTCATTGATCTCTAATTTTCCTCTTGAGCAGGGTATAATACCTGCTGTCCAGTACTACAAAAGCTGCCAGGAGCTGCTAGGAGAGAATTTCAACAGGGTCTTCAACGAGCTGCTGGTTCTCCTACCAGACACTCGCAAGCAACAGGAGCTTCTCATTGCCCACGGAGACTTTAAGGCTCTCGAGAAACAGCAGGAAGGCTCCAAGCCCAAAAAAAACAAAAAGAAAGCCTGGCAGACAGGCACTACCAGCAACAGCGTGGAGCTGGACTGCCAAGTGTGTCCCACCTGTAAGCAGGTGCTGGCTCTGAAAGACTTCAACACCCATAAAACCCTACACATCGGCGATGATGACTTCCCCTCTTTGCAGGCCATAAGCAAGATCATCAGCTAGCTGCCAGCAGACGCACATCCACGGCTCTCTGTGACACAGGACCTGGTGCTGCACCAGGATAGTGCTGAGATGCTCGAAAGGATGAGGGCTTGTCTGAGCTGCAGTGGTAATGTTTACTCGGATTGTTCAGATTCGGAAAGTTTTGATGACACCTTTTTTCGAAGGGGAAAGATCAACCCTAAAAAGTGCAAGTGTAACTGTTTTGAAGAGAAACAGGATTAATCTACTTGAAAGCTTGAGTTCTAATGTTGATTCATTTATTACTCCTCCAGTTCATCTTTTTCATCAGGTTTTCCAGTGCTGTTAGCATGGTCTTTTTTTTTTGTAATAAATTGTAAGGTTGGCTGCCTTTGAAAAATAACATTTATTTCAGAATGCTCCTGCCGTATGATTGAAATTTATTCATTTCTCATTTCTGTTTACAAACTCTACAGTACAGAAAAATAAAATGGTTAATATATAGCATTTCTTACAGTAAGCTACAGTGATCTGTCTACTGACTTTTGACATTTTTGAATGATTGTTTGTGTAAATAATTAGCAATTAAACAATCAAGCCAGGGAACGAAATGCACGGCTCGACACACTTTAGGCCACATGTGATTGTCTTTACACAATTAAATCAGTGTGAGGAAATTTCACCTGCCTTAAAATATACAGGAAAAACCAGAGGGACATTTTGAAAGGTTGTCAAGATGGGATCAGATTTCGGTGTGTTTTGTATAAAATACCAAATTGGTACGGATGGATAAATCTTGAATTTTTTTTGGTTAGATTTTTGTTAAATACCATTGTGCTTGTGCCTCTTAAATATTTCTTCACACTCCCACAGAGTTGACTGTTGAGACTTCAGTACGGCCACCTTTTCTCATCTCTCGTTCAGGAACTGCTATTCGTGCCACGGCCTTGTGGTCAACAACAGTTTGCGATGTGTCAGGACATATCTGCAGAATAAATGCTGGTCAAACATGATCAACCTTTAGATTAAGTTATTCAAGCTCCAGTTTGTGTATTTCATCTGTTTGTTTTGTGCAACATACTCGAAAATGTTAACTATGGAGATATTTAGAGGAAACGTTCACACAAAAATGAAAATTCTGTCATTTTAAGAAACCTTTTATTACATGCGATGCAAAAGGAGATATTAGGCTGTTAGGGACTGAGGACGTTATTGAACATTCACTTTCATTTTTCCATTCAGTAAAAGTGAAAGAGAGACTTTCTGCCCTTTTGTTCCACAGGAGAAAGACATTTATACAGGTTTAAACAACATGAGGGTGAGTGAGAGGGTCATTTTTGAGTGAGCTACGCCTGTCTTATTTGACATATGTTTTGATTTTGGTTGTTAGATTGGATCTTAAGGTGTACAGGTGCATCTCAATAAATTAGAATGTCGTGGAAAAGTTCATTTATTTCCTTTCACAAGCTCAAGTTTTCTTTTTAAAAATGTTAAAATTTAAACATGGGATATATGAACTATTTGAAGCAATTAAAGGTATAGGTCTCCCAAAAATAAAAATATGCTGGAAATGTACTTTACCCGCAGGCCATCCAAGATGTGGATGAGTTTGTTTCTTCATCAGAACAGATTTGGAGAAATTTAGCATTG
>NW_015547688.1:3524998-3566040 GCF_001515605.1 Sinocyclocheilus anshuiensis
TTTTTAATAAGCAGATCCATCATTAAGGTGTTTTAACTTTAAACCATTGTTTCTGGCCAAAATAATGAGTACATAATCCAGTATAACTTTTCTTCCTGTGGAAAAGTCTATCTCTGTTTAGTCTATCTTCGTCCTCTCATATCAATCACTGTTTTGGACTGTTTGTGCATGTAAAGCAGGCTTGACCTGTGCATATTTCTTTCCTGATTCAGATTGAGAGGACTTTTTCATTGGGGAAAGAAATACAGTATAATGGATAGAGGACTTGTATTTTAGCTGAAAGCAACAGTTTGAAGTTAAAAACATCTTTAAACATGTAGCTTTTCGAATCACAAGTCATTAATTGATGGACTGGAGTCTTGTGAATTACTTGTGGATTATTGTGATGTTTTTATCAGCTGTTTGGACTCTCATTCTAACGGCACCTATTCACTGCAGAGGAACCATTGGTGAGCAAGTGATATAATGCTAAATTTCTCCAAATCTGTTCTGATGAAGAAACAAACTCTTATCTTGGTTGGATGGAGGTTAAGTACATTTTCAACAAATGTTTTTGTGTTAACTATTTCTAATGTAGAAAGTTCAAAATATTACAGGGTCTGTCTTTCGGAACAGAATGATCTCTTAATGGTGTGTGAGAGTCATTAAAAGAGCACATTACAGGTCTTTATTTAAACATGTCTTTATTTTCATAATGTCTGGCAACTGCAGTCTGAAGACATTCTGACTGACAACGACAAATCTTTTGAGTACATCTTTCAGTCACAAGATGGGATATATTGCCTGCAGATACAGTATGTAATATGTATTTAAAAAGAGTCCTGGACAAGGTCAAGGCATTTTTACTGATGCAAATTTTGCACTTTGTCCTTCAATGGGGTACAAATACAAAAACTGAATAAGGCTTTTATTTTCACATCTCTTCATCATCTATAATACTTTTTTTAGAGGTGCAAATTTTGATCCAGCAAAACATACCTCAGTGAATCACTCCAAAACTCTCCCACAATATTGGTCCATGAAGCATTTTAACAGGAGTGCAGAGTTAAGTACAGGAAACACAAGACCCTGACCACTTTCACAAACATACTCCGTTTACATGTATTGAAGTACAATCACTATCATTTGTGTATGTTGCCCTATCTCTGAACACAGAAACATTACCAAAATCTACCACATATCAGACAAAGCACTGATGATGGCCACCAAACAGCTTTTTTTTTTAAACAACAGCCAACTGATGAATATCTGCAGGGTGTCCCAAACAAATTACTTTGCAAACCACTGGTATATGCACTGCCTTTCAAAAGCTTGAGGTTGGTAAGGTTTTTTAAGTCTCTTCTGCTCTCCAAGGCTGCATTTATTTGATGAAAAATACACTAAAAACAGTAATATTATGAAATATTATTAGGATTTAAAATAACTTCTTTCTATTTTAATGTAATTTAAAATTGTATTTATTCCTGTGATGCAAAGCTGAATTTTCAGCATCATTACTCCAGTCTTCAGTGTCACATGATCCTTCAGAAATCATTCTAATATGCTGATTTGCTGCTCAAGAAACATTTCTTATTATTAATATCAATGTTGAAAGCAGTTGTGCTGCTTAATATTTTTTTCAGGATTCTTTGATGAATAGAAAGTTCAAAAGAACAGCACTGATTTGAAATAGTAATCTTTTGTAACATTTCCAATGCCTTAACTGTCACTTTTGATCGATTTAATTGATCACATTTGACTTTCTTACTAGCAATTTCTAATGTTGAAAACATACCAAGTGGTGTCATTGTCCGAGTTTGTAAATATATTCATAAAGCATTTATTTTAAATGCCAGTTTATATGTTTGCATAACCTCAATTTTAAAATGCCAACTGATTGTGGCTCTGATAAAAAAAAAAAAAACATTTGTTTGAAATCTTTTTAGTGGGATTCATTTAATTTTTATATTCTGATACGGTCAGAAGTATTCACGCATTGTAAGCTACAAAAATCTGACTATGTCGTAACACGTTTAGTGGCTTCACTAAATCAAACACTGAATCAACATCTTTTCTACACACTTTTGATGCATAAGACACCCTTAAATCTACAGCCAAACTCTTAACCTCTTTTAGGAAGACCACCTCTCGTAAGCTTTTAGTTGGAGAACATTTAAATGTGTCAAAAATGTTTCGGTGATTCCATGTTTCAGATATTGCACTTTAAATACAGTACCCAACAGCATTATGGAAACTGAATATATAAGGTATTGTTTGTGATGCATGGCACTTCATAGCTCTCTAAATATAACACATGCAACGTAACCTTTTTCATTTTAAACAACACTGATAACCCTCAAACGGTTTCATTCCAGCTGATAAATTAACACGTAATATTCCGAACGAAAGTGAAATCACAATCAACATATTCTTGTACAGAAGTTCACAGAACGGTGCTACCTATGAACATTGTCACACCACTTCAGTTTGAAGACCAGTGCTAGCCATCCACACTGACTCTGACACACCAGTGGCATCGCATGTGGACTGGTGCTAGAGGCACCGTTTCAGTAAATTGGCACCTGGTAGGTTGGGGCGTTGGAGTCCAGGTTTTCGGTGAAGTGTGGGCTCTGGTATGTGTCGTTGGGCTCGGTGCTCGTGCCGGTGGGGGAGGGCTGGACAGGCGGCTTTCCGTCCATGTGCTCTGTGGTGAAGAGGCTCATGTCGGTCCCTAGCATGTACTTCTGCACCGCTCTCACGGTCAAACCAGCCTGAAATACAGAGAGGAAGCAAATGACAGTCACACGCATTAGTATCGAACTCTCATTAAAAATAACTACGCTCAACTCTGACCACTTGTACTGAAGAAACCAAACAGTTTTTTTTTAAACCTGAAGGCACTGCAGTCTTATTGGTTCCAGATAATTCTAGTACTTGGCATTTAGTTTTGTAGTTTTGTCATATCCTCCTGACTACCAGCTATGGAGTTTTGTCCTCTGTAGAGTACATTATGTTTTAGTGATTTCTCTGAGACGTTACATGTCACAGTTTTAAGTCTGGATGTCCTGTACAGAGCACACATCTTTTTATTTCTTAAAAAACAGGACTTTTTAAAGTCCCGATGTCTTCTACAGAGGACATGGCATAACATATGAATAAAATATCATTTTTCAAAAATGTTATTTTTCAAATTTTTCTTATGCTCTAAACAATGTAATGACATGACAAAATACTAAATTCACAAAACTGTTTTTTCCTGGTAGTCAGGAGGATATGGCTAAATTTGTATCCTTAGCAACATGCTGAAACATTATCATAAAACTTTCAAAACATTATATAATTTGAAGGACCTTCTGAAGAAAATATGAGTTAAGTATCTATCATTCAAATTTTTTGCGGTTTGTAAGATATTTAAAAAGAACTCAAGAACAAAATTTATCAAATGTGACAGTAAAGACTTTTATAATGTTGCAAAATATTTTTATTTCAAATAAACGCTGTTCATCACTTCAGTCTTCAGTGTCACGTGATTCTTCAGAAATCATTCTCATATACTGATTTGCTGTTTAAGAAACATTTATTACTATTATTATTATTATTATTATTATTATAAGTGTTAAAAACAGCTGTGCTGCTTAATATTTTTGTGGAAATATTTTTTTAGGATTCTTTGATGAACAGAAAGCTCAAAAGAACAGCATTTATTTGAAATAGAAATATTTTGTAACATCATAAATGTCTTTACTGTCACATTTGATCAATTTAATAGGTCCTTGCTGAATAAATGTAAAAATATACAAATCATTTAGTAAAAAATCTTACCCCAAACCTTTAAATGGTAGTGTATCACGGTTTACACAAAGACAATATAAATTAATAAATAATTCTAAATGGTAGTGCTTGTGTGTATTTCTAAACATGAATCATTGATGTAACAATTGCTAAAGATCAAGACAAGTCATACATTTCACTCTTGTTCAGTAACTGTAAGAAATAGCATCAGTTTCGTTCACATCAGGACACGCCACCGAACACTATTCTCATCCTCATTCACGACGGCAAGGGAGAAGGAAGTAATTCTATTATATGTTCCCACATCCCCTGAGGGCTGAAACCAGTATGTAGAGCAAGCTAATGTCAATGAGATAGTTCATGATATAACAACTGAAATGGACTGTGTTCTGCATATCCTGCCATTTCAGCTTTAGATTTGTAACGGAATAAAATAAATGTGTCAATAAAAAGTGTTTTCATTTCTGTGTACAGATAGTTATGCTCATTTACCCAGGTGAAGATGGAGAAGAAGGAGAAGGTAATGGCAGCTCTGGCAGCATCCGCTCCCTGATTTAAGGGCAGCTCATCTGGGGTGGTGCGCTGCCATTGGTTGGCCAAGAAGCAGAAACAAACAAACCACAAAAACGCCCAGAAACCTGTCATCACGCACAAAACACAACAATAATATATTATAGCAATAATTTCAATAAAGTTTACTATACTGCCCCCATGTTGTTTACATAAATAAATACAAAAAAAAACATCTTAAGGCAATACAGTACTGAATCATTGCCAGACCCCTTGAACAATTCACAGCTTAAAAACAGCCGTCACAGAGAGAGTCTCAGTCTGCTTTGGCATGCTCTTATAGTTTACCTGAAAATCCAATGTCCAGCATCACTGCCTTCTTCCTGTCTTTAATACTGCTGATTTGTTGGAACTTCATGTCAAGGATAATGAAGAAAATGCATGCTAGAAATGCTATGAGCCCAATGGTGGTTCCGTAGTTGCAGGCATTGTTGTTCTTGTTGAAAACGCAATAGAGCCTCTCACTGCCATGGTTGACGTAGCCTTCATTTATTATGGATCCGAACACTACCATTGAGAAGATCTGCAAGGGAAAAGATACACCCGTTTTATTGATGTTATTTTGTTCATGCTAACACTGTTAAATAATTAAATACCATTACAATAATTACTATTATTCTATGTTCAGGCAGTTGACATGAAGTGACCGAAGCATCTATCTAGTAAAATCTATGTATCTATTTTTTTGGTGTTGATTGTAATAAATTAATAATTAAATTACAGAATAAAAGAGAAATATGAACTTACACAGACACAAGATCCGCTGTATGACCAAAACAATGCTATTCAATAAACATAATGTATTCTAAATAGACAACAACTCTTCTAAATCAACATTTTCCACTTGTAATATTTTCCAAATATTGTTCTGTACAGTACACTCACAGAAAAAAGCTGTCATTGGTGCTGTACCTTTTCAAAAGGTACTAATATGTAATTTTAATGTACTGATACTTTTACATTAGGCCTACTAATTTAAAGTATAAATATTTGTGTATTTTATTTTTGAGAAGATTTTGATGCCTATTTTACAAGAAACAAAAGCCTTTGACTGAAAGAGAATTGTATTGCACAAAGCTATGCTCCACCTGATGTGTTTGTCTGACGCAAATAACATCAAATGGAAGTAACAGTACATGCGCGTATAGTAAGTAATGCATCAACCAATCAGAATCGAGGCGCCGGTCATATAGCAGCAGTGGCTGCGGCTCAAAACCTAGTGAGCTGCCTAAGTAGACAGCATGTCTGAGCAACACACAGAATGATGCTCAAACACATGCGCTGCTCAAAATGAGGCAGCTGACTATGCTTTGAGACACACTATAATGATGTTCTTACTGAAAAACCTTATTGCATAATAGAGAAACGTTCATCCATGACATTAGATTAACTCGTTTTGCTTTAATATAGGTAAATATTATTTCTTGTTTTGAAGTCACGCCTAGTGATAGACCTATGGATAAAAAAATAATACATAATAATAGGCTATAATGGTACTACAAACGAATTCATCCTGCCATAATATACCAAACAACAAAAATATTCCAGTATGTTTATGCTTTTTTGTTTTCATTCTAAAAGGAATCACATGAGTTACCTCGTCACCAGAGACAAATACGCTTCATGACATCAATACGTCAACATTTTCAATATAAACGAAAATAATCTTCGATTTTACAAATAAACGCATATCTATACGAGCGTCAGTGACCTCATTTAATTATTAAATGAGCACGTGAGGAAAATGTTATGATTATGATACGTTCTGGGTTATTCTCACAGACCACATTTGTCTCTTCTAAGCTGATATGATAATTTGTAGGTAAATAAATGTCTTACCCATGATAATATTCTAAGGATGGTCTGCGGCTGTTGGATAAAGGCAATAGGGTCGAACGCAGCCCCGGCTCTCCCAGCACCAAATGCACCCACTCCGTCCATTTTCCTCCTACTGTTATTCAGGCTCTGGGCTGTGGGTCGAGGTAGGCACACACACACAACTGAATATGCAACTGAATATGACCAAAAATTAATTGTTCTTACCCCTTTTTGAATTTGAATCATTTATTAAGACCTCTAAACCATTGGTATTCAACTAGGAAACCACATAGCACACTTTCACGGAGACCACAAGATGGCTTAAAATTATTTAAAATAACACAAACAACATTACTTTCCACTGGAAAAGGTAGATAGAGGACTATTTTTTTTCCGGTTTGACATGAATGTCTTGATGAATTTGTTTATTACAAACACACCTCTTTTTAGTACACAAGACATTAATTGAAAGTCTGGAGTGGTGTGGATTACTGTGGTTTTTATCAGCTGTTTGGACTCTCATTCTGACGGCACCCATTCACTACAGAGGATCTTAATTTCTCTAAATCTTTTCTAATGAAGAAACAAACTCATGTACATTTTGGATAGCATGATGGTAAATTCATTTTCAGCAATCTTTCATTCTTAAACTATTCCTTTAATTGCCACTCCACGTTTCTGTCAATAAAATATTTCTAAATGAGCAGCTATCTCATTCTAGCAGAAATATCTTGAGGAATATTCAGTTATTGTTTTACAATGAGAGATCTTGAAGTTAAAAATACTGAGAACCACTGCTCTAAACAAAGCATTTTTGTTTCCAGCTGTCGCACAGATTTTTACAAAGCTCATCCAGTTGCCTCTGGGCTGTTCACATCCACCGAGAGCTCAACAATTACAAAATAATATGGGACATAATGCCATACTCTTGTAGACAGCAATGCTCTTGATTAAAAGCACAATACAGAAAACTATATATATGAATAAATCACTCTATCAATTAGTGCAAAGTCAACATGTATCATGTTTATGCATGACTCCTGAATGGCACTTGTAACGAAAAGGACAGGTCCACAGAATCAGTGTGTGTGGCTGCATATTGCTCGTGTTCATGATTGTGTTGGAGGTTTTCAGTCACAAGATCCATCTTTCCAGCCATCTCGCCATCGCTCATCCACCTTGCTGCAGTCAAACTCTGGCTTGCCTAATCGGATGTTGATGTCATTATGGAGGTGACACATCCACTGTGAGAGGTTGTGCCGACTGCTAGCGTCTGGTTGATTCGTTTTCAATCTGATAAGAGACAAGATCATTGAAACATATGCAACCAAACACAAAGGTTAACACTGCAATGCTTCTGCTGAAATGCTAAAGGACAAAGATAAAAACCTCATCAATAAATGATGACAACCTTGATCTCAGGTCCTCTGCACATTCATCACATGGGAAAACCTTTGAGAAGAGATTGATGAACTGTGTCATCTCCCCCTGTTGTTCTGTGGTCGGTGCGTCTGGATAATATGCAGCCATAGTGTGAAGAACAGACCATGAGCTCCTGCCCAGTTCCTCTCTGTCCAGAGGGCATTCAACAGGCTTAGCCTCCTCCACCGCCCTGCTCTCCTGTTCAAAATATCACATGACTGTTTACTGTCAAAGCACAACATTATTGTGTAAGAGCCATTTACATTTACACATTTATATTTATACATAAGGTATACATTTAAATCAGACTATGTGTTTTCTAAGAATCAAACCTATGACTCTGGGTGGATGCAATGCTCTGGCAGCTGAGCTATAGCTCTTGAAAAGTAACCATAACCATGATTGGCATCTCTGTTTTAAACATAATATTCTGCAAACTATTTCAAACTATTCTTCTTAACAGAAATTAGGAGTACTGATTGATATTAATTAACCACAATTGATTTTGTGATGTGTGTACATCCCTAAATGAAAACAATACATATGTTTTCAGTTTTCATCTTGATTTTGTATTTGTTTAGCATTTGAATTTATATAAAAGCTTAGTTATTTTATTATTCTATTTATATTTTATTACATTATACACTTACTATAATTATTAATAATAAAAATAATATTATTGATAATGTATTAATAATGTATTAAGGTAATTAATTTAAAGTCACCCTGAGGCCCCCTTGGAAGTATGCTGTGGGCCCTGGTTGAGAACCACTGTAACAAACTATGGCATTGTATTATAGTAGCCATTATTTTTAAAGAGTATAACCACAACTGTCGAAATTGTAACAATAAGCACGGATCAGCTCTAGGCATGACGAAACGGATATCGTCCTCTTTTGGAAGGCCAAACAAAGTAGTTTCACTTTCACAACGAAACACACAGCGCCTTCACGACATGGCGGCGGCGGCAACAATACTACAGCGAGAATAAAAGTTACGCCTTCTTTCTTTTCGTGAACATTTGGGCGGCGTTATGCAAATCTTCCCACATCGTGACGTAGGTATGTGGGGGCGTGTTAGAACGAGCCGTTTTAGGTAGGCGTGGCTGACTCTTAACTTTTATAAAGAATATCTCTTTGGATTTGAGACTTTAGTCTTTGCAACTTTACAGATCTTCTTTATGCACCAAGAGCTTGTAACACTCCAAAGAGAAAGGAAAAATTTTAATCGCATCATATGACCCCTTTAAATGACATTTTGAAATGTCAAAAATCCAAACCTTTGCAGATACACTTTTCAAAACAAGTTCAGCAACGATGTGTTTATTTCATGCAGTCTAATTGTGTTATTATCACAGATATTTGACTTCTCCTGACTCTGGGATGTCGTAGATTTAAAATTATAGTTTGACTGTCAGATCATAGTCTGTTCACCTGCACTGAAGCGGAGGACGTCTGTTTCTGCAACTTCATCCATGATTTAAAATCCGTACACGCTCGGCACGGTTTCTTTTTCGGCTCTCCGGTAGTGGTCTGATCCTTAATCGTGCTTTCCTCGGGCGGTCTGCCAGCCACGGGGAACGGGAAGCCCTCCATACCCGCGGTGTTATGCGTTGAGGACCGCGACCCGGCAGGAGCTGCCATGTTTAAAATCGCACGATGTGTTATGTACTACCAGGGTTGCCAGATCTCCGCTAAGAAAATTCATCATTATCAAAACACGCTTGAAAACAAACTTCTTCTTCTTCTTCTTCTTACTCGTTTTTATTGGCGGATCGCAGTCACAAATTGAGCATTACCGCCATCTACTAAGGCAATGGATCAGAGACTTAAATCCCCTTTCCCCAGACCTTATCAGGACTCGAGCTTTCGATGTTGCTGCAGCTCCTCCATCTACAGCCCAAGTCCCTCCCAGCCCAGAGAAGAGGAATAGCAATAATAATAATAATAATAATAATAATAATAATTTATATTCTATGAATTAACTGAGTTCTTTTTAGAAATGTTATTAACAGACTATCGCCTCCTGGATTCAAAATCTCTTTTAAATCAAAATCTCTGCTCACCGTTCTTCTGGAGGTCATCGATTAGTTTACTTCTTTCCTCCGTATATCTATTACACTAAATAAGTACATGTTCTACTGTTTCTCTGACTCCGCACCAGTCACACATTCCTGTTAGATGTTTTCCTATTATTTGCAATATTGAATTAAGTCCTGTATGTCTTGAAAGAACACATCCTTTCTTCTCCCTCTTGAATTCCTTCTTCTACCTACCATTGGTTGTATTGAATATAGATGCCTGCCCTCTTGCTCATTATCCCAATAAATTTGCCCATTTTTATTTATCACCTTTTTAATTATTGACTTAAGTTCAGCTTTAATGTACTGAAATTGCATATCTATATTTTCCTTTGCCATTACTTGTTTTTCTAATTGGTCTGCTTCCTCATTCCCTGCCACTCCTGTATATGCTGGAACCCACAAGAACAAGATCTTATTTGTCTGCTGCAACATATATAACAACTGAAGGATCTCCAAGACAATATCTTGTCTAGTTTTAGACTGTTGAGCATGCAGGCATAATAAGGCTGAACTTGAATGAGTGTTTTGTTTATCCCCATTTCATATATTTTATTCATTGCTATCCAAATTGCTAGCAACTCTCCTGTAAACACTGATACATGGTTTGATATTCTTTTCCCTCCAGACACTTTCAACCTTGGGATGATGTACGCTACTCCCACCTGACCATTCTGTGGATCCTTAGATGCATCTGTAAAAACTTGTACAAACTGTTCATAATTAGTTCCAATATTCTTTTGTCAATTCTGCCTAGTAACTCCTGTCCTTTATCTTGTCTTGTTGCCAATAAGAACAAGTCAATTTTTGGTTGTGGTAAAATCCATAAAGGTGTCGTTGGTAAAATTACCGTTGGAATAACTCTGTGCTCATTTAGTCCCATCTCCTGCACTAAATCCGCAATGATCCAACCAAAACTATTAACTTTACTTTTCCCATGCTCCCAACATGCCTCAAGTAGTCCTTTTACTGGGTGATTATCTTTTTGGCCTTTTAAGCTTGCCCAATATGTCAATAACAGTGGTTTGTTTCCGTCTTAAGTGAACTGGCATTTCCCCCATCTCCACCTGTAATGCTGGAACTGGGGAGGAAGGATAAGCTCCACAACAAATTCTCAAAGCTTGTGATTGAATTATTTCTAATTTTCCTAACTGTGACTTAGCTGCTGATCCGTATACCATACATCCATAGTATAGTATTGCTCTAATCATTGTTGAATAAATGTTTTTTAATGCCAGTCTGTTGGCTCCCCACTCACGTCCTGAAATACACCTCATTACATTTAAAATCTTTTTACATTTTTCCTCCATCTTATTTATAAGTGTATTCCATGTAACTTTTGCATCAAACCACATACCTAAAAATCTTATCACTTTAACTTGTTCTAACTCTTTATTATATAATGTCAGCTTTAAATCTATACTTCTCCTCTTATTTGTAAAGAAAATATATTTGGTTTTATCTACAGAAAATTTAAAACCCCACTTATAAGACCATTTCTCAACATTCATTAAAGCTGATTGCATTTTATTAACAATGTACTCGACATTCCTACCTCTAAGCCACAAAGCTCCGTCATCTGCAAAAAACAAAGATTTATGAATATTTCCCTCTATTATTGCAAATACATCATTAATCATAATTATAAATAACAAAGGACTTATGACACTTCCTTGTGGAGTACCATTCTCAATAATTCCCTTCCTTGAAATATAATCCCCAACCTTTACTTCAATATTTCTTTCAATTAAAAACTCTTTAATCCAGTTATATATTCAGAATCAGAATCAGAAAGAGCTTTATTGCCAAGTATGTTTGCACATACAAGGTCTTTGGAATCGGTGGAATTCTTCCACCTATTCCAATTTGATCTAATTTAATTAACAAACCCTCTTTCCATAACATATCATAAGCTTTCTCAACATCAAAGAAAACTGCTACTATTGTTTCTTTATTGATCAAAGCTTTCCTAATATCTGATTCTAAATTAATAATTGAATCCATTGTTCCTCTTCCACATCTAAAGCCACTTTGATATGGAGAGAAAAAAACATTTTTCTCCATATTATACATCAATCAGTCTGTAATCATTTTTTCCATTAATTTACATAAATGTGAAGTTAAAGCTATTGACCTGTAGTTTAGAGTATTACTTGGATCTTTACCTGGTTTCTTTATAGGGATTATTAACGCCTCTTTCCAACCCTGGGGTAAAACCCTTTCCTCCCATACCCTGTTACAAAATTCCAGAATTATTCTCAATGATTCATCACTTAACTTTTTTAACATAACATAACATAGCTAATTCCGTCTTGTCCAGGGGTTGTAGCCTTAGTGTTTTTTAATGCTCGCTTTAGTTTTGGAAATGAGAACGGAGCATCTAAGGGGCTATTTGTAGTTCTCTCCTAATTCCACTCATCTTTTTAATCATACTCCACACTTCCTCAACTGGAGTACTTTTCCTAATTTCTTCACAAAATAGTCTCCAATACTCTTTCTTCACTTCCCTTATTATTTTCCTAGTTTCAGCCTGAGTTTTCTTGTATATTATCATGTTTGGCAGTTGTGAGTTCTCTTCAGCATTTTGAATGCCTTCCTTTTCCTTCTAACTGCTATTGTACACTTCTCATTCCACCATGGAACTGATTTTCCCACTCTTTTTCCTGTACTTTTTGGAATGCATTCACTTGCACCATTATGAATTGCTGACACTAACTCTGTATATATCCTTTCAATTCCTATACCTTCATTCGTCCTTATCGATTTCAATCCTTCCTCACACATAATTTTGAATTTCTCCCAATCAGCTTTCTCATATACTTCCATTTTCCTGAATTTCCTTGATTTACATTCCTTACCTCATTATCTACAATAGAACTAACTATAGGAAAATGATCACTCCCAATTGTACAATTCTTTAAAACCTCCCAATTTATAATTCCACCCAACGTATTTCAAACAATTGTTAGGTCTATTGCTGATTCCCTACCTGTATTTACATTTGACATCCAAACGAGTGTAACTTCCATCATTTATGCAAACCAAGTTTTTCTTTTCTATCACCTCTTCAATGATTAGACCATTTGTATCTGTTGATAATCCACCCCATAAAGTATTATGGGCGTTAATATCACCGCACCATATGACTCTTTCTCCACTTAATCCTTTTATTTCTTCCATACTGTTCTGTGTCAGTCTTTTACATGGATTATAAAAGTTAATTACCGACAAAATTCTTAATTCCAAACCATACTTCTACAACTACATACTCGATAGTTACCCCTTTCTCCAAAACTCTACAAGGCATTCCTTCTTTTTTAAACGTGACACACACCTTGTTTTAGATTTACACACTGACGCAGTATGCCCATACCTCTAGCAACTGTAACACCTCAACGGAGGAGCTACACTCCCTAACCGGGTAGCTGACAAAACCCATCTTAATCTGATCTGACAATTCTTTTCCTTCAAACTATCCACTCTCCTCCCTTCTCTATTCATCTGCAAACAGACTGCATCAATGACCTTTCCTCCATCTAGATTCTTTTTTAATTCCTCCATACTAACTCCTACTGGAAATCCATTTATCACACATACACCCATGACTTCTGTCCTACAATCTTAAAGCTCATCACCGTCTGCTTTCCCACTGTTTTTAGTTTTATAGCTTTGTTTTTCTGCTCTTCATTCACACAGGCCATCAATAAAGCACCATCTTGTAGGACTTTTGCAAATGCTATCTCGCCGACCAGTTTCCTAAGTTCGTTGTTGCTACCTCCATATCATCCTCCTCTTCACCTGTCTCATCCATTCTTAGGCTGATGATACACAGGGCAACTTTTTGAGCAATTTTGCCAGGCAACTTTTTTGGAGCAATGTTGCTTGGGCACTTTCTCATTGAGGATGGGTAACAGATTTCAATCTGGATACTTTAGATTGGTCGTGGGCCTTGTGTCTCACCTGGTTACCCGTTGAGGGCAACATTGCCCAAAGTTGCTCGGCAACAATGCTCAAAAAGTTGCCCTGTGTATCATCAGCCTTAGAGTCTCTGATCCATTCCCATTTCGATTTCCTCGAGATCTATTCTTCGTATTTTTTGGATTGTTTGAATTAGCTGCCATGATCCCCACCGCCTCTCTCGCCACCATAAACCTTCCTGTTTTCGTCAAATCAAAACTTGAAAACAAACTAGTTCAAATGTCAAAACTTAAAACATGCCACTCCCATACCTAAAATACATATTTTACCGTGTTCATTGAACACATTTTACAACGTACAACAAACAATTTTACAAAGTCTGTTTTCATACATAAAACATTAATATTAACAGCTAGTAAATACAATTATCTGGTGGGGTGGTAATCTTTTATTTCTTAACTACTTGAAAATAACTATTTATAACTATTTTTCTTTTTAACTATTTACAGTTTTAAGATCTTTTTCTGATGCCACTCTGCTCCTTGATCTTTGTCATATATTTCTGTACACAGTCTCCTTGTCAGTCATATAAATTGTATAGAGTTAAATATTTTAATAGAAGCAAGTTTGAGATCTCCCTATTTTGCTGTAAAACCACGGACTTGGCAACCCTGTGTATTTCCGAGGTGAAACACTGATACATGATTTGAATCGTTATGTTGAGCCGGATCTTCTGATTGAGCGTGCTAACTTAAGCAATTCACACATCTGATCTGAAATATTCATAAACAGCGATATTTGCCTTCACGTGGCTTTATTAGAACGGTCAATGGATAAAATGACGACGTAAATTATGGGCTGAGGTAAAAGAATAATTAAAACGATTCTTTGAAACGACTGTTCGATTGAATCGATTCGTAGAAATGGGTCAGAATCGAAATCCAACCGCTGTTATGCATCATAGGAACGTTTGTTGTAGATCATGTGTTGACCTTATGTCAATTATCTGCAGTATGTCAACAACGGGTAGGTATATTATAACTGGCATTTCACACTAAATTTAAGTACTATATTAAAATATATGTTCAGGAATTAAATATTAAAGCATTGGTTTCACATCGGAGCAATTTCGCTGCAGCACTGTCAGTCACCAGCAGTCCATGCTGCAGAGTTCGTGCTGCTTAAAACTGTAATTATCAAAACATTCACTTCTGTAAATACACGAATGACAATATCTAATACTTTCTGAAGAGTTACATTTATAAAAGTAGCCGTTTGGCATAATATGTGAATGACAGGTTAATCTGCAATAGTGTTTGATAAGTTTGATAGAAGATAGAAGTGCCTGCTAGCTTAGCCTACTACTACTGACAACGTAGCCAGAGAGCAGATGGTCTGTGCAATATGACTGACATGCTTTATTTCACACTGCTGTAATGTTCACAGGCTTCACATAAGCAATATATCACACTTGAGTGAAAATGGGGATTCTGGAGAAGATAGCAGAGATAGAGAGAGAAATCTCTCGAACGCAGAAGAATAAAGGTAAGATTCTTAAGGGCCTTTTTTGTTGCTTTCTATCTGTTTACTCCTAATCAATGAAATCCTGAGTACTTCCAAACTTGTTTTGCAGCAACTGAGTACCATCTGGGTTTATTGAAAGCCAAGCTAGCCAAGTACAGAGCCCAGCTTCTGGAGCCCTCAAAGTCAGCTGGAGCCAAAGGTGAAGGCTTTGATGTTATGAAATCTGGTGATGCTAGAGTAGCTCTGATTGGATTCCCCTCAGTTGGCAAGGTAAAAATTACAACATCTAAGCAACATGCTCTTATCTAAAATCTAATTTGGAAAGGATTTGGTCCTTGATAAAGAAATATTTTTTCACTAGTAAAGTAAAAGAAGTACCTTTCAAACTAATGTATTTTACCCTATCAAACATTTCATGAAGAAATATACAACTGAATTCACACAAGAACTGTCTTTCATTTATTTCGTATCCTGCAAGATAGAACTTTTACTTTTAACTTTTAAAGACATTATTTTAGGACACTATGCACGTGACTTTACTAAAGACAATGATAGCTGTGTTATAAATTTAGCTTCTTTGCATATTTTATATCCACAAATATAAGTTCATCAGCAGCAAACCAAATTTTCTTTCTTTTTTTTTTTTTGGAAAGAATTTAAAAAGGATTTTTAACACCATTACATCTTCAGTAAATAAGAAACCAAATAGAATGATCTGAATGCCTTTAATTTTGTATACTTTAATTTATGTATAATTACATGTCTTGCTTTCATGGTTTTTTTCTTTCTCCTCCTATTTGTCTTTTTCTGTCTTAAGCAAATTATTAACTCTTATTTTTCTCTGTATTCTGTTGACAATGTGTGTATTGTTGTTAAATTTTGTGTAATATACGCAAACATTTTCTATTATTAATATGTCAATACTGTATTTTGTGCACAAAAAAGAGACATGCTCTAATTTATGGTGTTTTTGTAGTCTACATTTCTCAGTTTAATGACATCAACAGAAAGTGAAGCTGCTTCATATGAATTCACCACCTTGACCTGCATTCCCGGTGTCATTCAGGTATTATTTATTCCAAAATATATATTTTTTTCTCTCTGTTTGTGTGTATATCTTATTTCTGCTTATGTTATTTATGTTGTTATTATATTAACCAACATGATATTGGTTTCATTTTTAAAAATTAAATTCTAGTACAAAGGTGCCAACATACAGCTGCTGGATTTGCCTGGGATCATTGAGGGGGCTGCACAAGGTACGTTCATTTGTGTTTTGAAGAGTAATGTACATTTGCATGTGTATTTTGGCATATGAAATGTGTCCTTTTTCTGTGTGTTTGTTTTAAAGGTAAGGGCAGAGGTCGTCAGGTTATTGCTGTGGCCAGAACTGCAGATGTGGTCATCATGATGTTGGATGCGACTAAAGGAGATGTTCAGAGGTGAATTGGAGCAGTGGAGAATGTTTGGACTGTTTGCACTATTGCTCTGTTTGTTTGACGATGGTTGTTTTGTGTTTTTAGGGAACTTCTCGAAAAAGAACTAGAATCTGTTGGCATCAGACTCAACTGCCCCAAACCAAATATCTATTTTAAGGTCAGTGTTTCAGTTTTTTTTATGCCATAGTTTGTCTATTGACTAAAATGTCTTTTAAGCTTATATTTTAAGTGTCGTTCATTAATTTGAGTCCATTTTACTCTCTTCAAAATAAAATGTTTGTCAACAAAAATAACTGTTTGGTTGACAATAATATGCAAATGACAAAAAAAAACATTTTGTAGCAGATTTTTTAAGATTAATTTTTTTTTTTTTTTTTTTTTGAAAGAAATGTATTCCTTACTTGTGAAATATCTGTTTTTCAGCCTAAAAAAGGTGGTGGCCTATCGTACAATTCAATGGTTCCCCTCACACACTGCTCTGAGAAGCTTGTTCAGCTCATTCTTCATGAATACAGTATCCTTTAGCATTGTTTATTCACGGTTTCTCTTTTCTCTTTTTGCCCAGCTGTCTTTCAGCAGTTTGAGACGGTTATATTCTCCTATCTTTCTGACATAGTTAAACAGCTATGTCCTGCAAACTGCCCCCTTGACAGTATTCCTGCACGCTTAGTTACTGCACGCTTAGTTAAAGATGTCTTTGACACTGTTGGGCCAAGCGTTGTATCTTTGGTTAATACATCTCTCACCTTAGGGTGTGTACCAGCTGTTTTTAAACATGCCATTGTGCAACCGCTTCTAAAAAAGAATAACTTGGATCCTTCAATTTTGTCTAATTTTAGACCTATGTCTAAACTCCCCTTTTTATCCAAAGTTTCGGAGAGAGTTGTTTTTAATCAACTTCAATCATTTCTAGATAAATTTAGTATTTATGAAAAATTTAAGTCTGGTTTTAAGCCCTGTCACAGTACAGAAACTGCTCTTTTACGAGTTTCTAATGATCTTCTTTTAACTTTGGACTCCGGTAACTCTGCTGTTTTAGTCCTTTTGGATTTGACTGTGGCCTTTGATACGGTCAACCACTCAATTCTTTTATCTAGACTTGGAACAGTGTGTCGGCATTAAGGGCATAGCCCTTAAATGGTTTCAGTCGTATTTGACAGACAGAAGTTTTTCTGTTCACCTTGGTGAATTTTCTTCATCTGCTGCCCCTCTTTTTTGTGGCGTCCCCCAAGGGTCAATATTGGGCCCTGTGTTGTTTTCTGTGTATATGCTGCCCTTGGGGTATATTTTTAGAAAGCACAATATCTCCTTCCACTGTTATGCGGATGATGTACAAGTCAAATTTATTTGCCTGTCAAAACAAATGACAAAGCTTAATTTCTGTCATTACTTAATTGCCTGAGAGATTTAAAAATATGGCTGGATCAGAACTTTTCTTTGTCTTAATGAAAATAAGACTGAGATTGTTGTGTTTGGTCGTCCTGGGGATTTAAGTGCTTGTGTAGATGCACTTGGTAATTTAGGTTTGTATGTTCGTCCATTTACCAAGAATCTCGGTGTGATTTTTGACAGTGCATTCAATTTTAAAAACAGATTAGTTCTGTTGTAAAAGCCAGTTTCTTTCAACTGAGACTATTGGCTAAAGTCAAGCCCTACCTGCCACGTAAGGAGTTTGAAAGTGTAATTCATGCTTTTATGACATCTAGACTAGACTACTGTAACTCTTTATATGTTGGTTTGGATCAGTCATCTCTTCAACGCTTACTGTTAGTCCAAAATGCAGCAGCTCGGCTTCTAACTGGGACTAAAAAGTATGAGCACATTACCCCTGTCTTAACTTCACTACACTGGCTTCCTGTCCGCTTCAGGATTGATTTCAAGATTTTATTGTTTGTTTTTAAGATTTTAAATGGGTTGGTGCCTGCTTATTTATCAGAGCTTTTACATGTCCACACTCTGAGGTCATCCGATCAGGTGCTCCTCGATGTTCCGAAAGCCAGGTTAAAAAATAAAGGTGACCGAGCTTTTTAAGTGGTGGCACCTAATTTGTGGAATAGTTTACCTGTACACATAAGAACTGCTCAGACTATTGGAATTTTTAAGTCATTACTTAAGACACACCTGTATTCCATGGCTTTTATTTCGAGCTGAGCTGAGACATTGTGATGTTTTTACTGTATTTGTCTTGTTTGTGTGTGCGTTTTTCCGTACATTGTTAAGCACTTTGGTCAACCATGGTTGTTTTTTAAATGTGCTATATAAATAAAATTGAACTGAACTGAATGGTTTCATTTTCTTTAATAATGAGCAACACGTCAACCTTAACATGACTGCAGAAATCTTCAACGCTGAGGTTTTGTTCAGAGAGGACAGTACTCCTGACGAATTTATTGATGTCATTGTGGGCAACAGAGTGTACATGCCTTGCTTATATGTGAGTATATATTTCAATTCAAGCATCAGCCTGATGAAAAGCTTCTCAGTTGTAATTATGTCAGCAAATTTAAAATGATATAATGAATCTCTGGTTACAGGTGTACAACAAAGTGGATCAGATTTCTATAGAGGAAGTGGATCGTCTTGCTCATAGACCTAACAGTGTAGTGATCAGCTGCGGCATGAAGCTGAATCTAGATTATCTGCTTGAGCAGTTATGGGAAGACCTGGCTCTGATCTGCATATACACCAAGAAAAGAGGAGGTAAGCTTTTTTTTGGGTCCTCAATTTATAGTAATTTAAGGTGCTTTCACCCTAAAACGGTGGTTCTCAACCTTTTTGCCCTCCTGTTGTCTAACACAATATAGGTTAATGTATTTACGAGATTTCTGCTCTATGACAAAGCTGCTTGTTTTGTATCAATACATTCAATTAATTAATTACTTGTTTTTTTAAAGCATTTTAATTGAGATTAGAGTATTTTAATTTGTTAATTATTTATTAGAGCTTTTAGTTATAAACCATGTCTGTTTGGCATCAAACAGATCTTGGTTCATTTTAGTTTTCATCCTCTTGAAAAGTGGTCTGGCGTAAGGTTCACATTTGAATCCATTTTAAATTTAAATCATAATTTAATTTGTGGAATTTCCTTTCAGAGATTGTCTTAAAAACTGGAAAAATAAATAAAAAAATAATAATAAAAAACTGCATATGTTTGAATTGTAATTAGTGTTTTTATTCATTACTTTTTTTATTTTTTATTATTTTATTGATGTTAAGAACGCCCAGATTTCGGTGACCCTATAATCATGAGACGAGGAGCATCAGTTGAACATGTGGTATGTCTCTGTTTTGTTGTCCTGTGATACCTGCAACTTTGTTTATGTGTACTTTGTATATGTATTATGCAGTGGTCAGCCTGTGGTAAAACATGCTCTGGATATATATATATATTCATTTTAGAAAACTATATACACAGTAAATGCTGAAGTGTTGTCTAAAAATACATGTATACCTGAACATGTGTATTTCTATTTTATGTGCCATCTAACTAAATCGTATATATTTTTAGCGTATCAATCATGATTGTGCTTCTTATTTCTTCCAGTGTCACAGAATCCACAGGACATTAGCTAGCCAGTTCAAGTACGCACTTGTCTGGGTAAGATCCTTCTTCACCTGAAGTGAAATATACTCTTGCTTTTGTTCCATGCTTTTGAGTTCTACTGTTGTCTTTTTGGATCACAGGGAACAAGCACAAAGTACAGTCCTCAGAGAGTAGGACTGACACACATCATGGAACATGAGGATGTCATTCAGATTGTGAAGAAATAAAATCAAGTCTTCAGATCCACTACAGTATCAACAGAACATTTGATACATGCATAACCGAACATTTTTTGTTGACAGCTGCATTGTTCCATGGAGCTTCACGGAATAACCTGTGATCAAAAGTGATTATTTTCTTTATGAAAATCATCTACCTGGCAAAATTCATTCTATTAAATAATACTCAGATTAATACTATTTTTGTCATTCGTAATACGGAAAACGGTTCTTTCTTAAACTAAATTGGACATGTACAGTGTTTGAGACTAAATGAAAATTGTAATTGTAGTTTAATAAACTGAAAGTGAGGATTCGTCTAAATAAACTGAACTCAGGATTTATCTTAAAAATATTAAACATTATATTTTAGATATTTAATCATCTGCAATTTTATAGGGTGCTAACCAAATTTGTGAACTCTTTTGTACAGTCGTTAAGATGAAGCATAACTAGATAGTTTAAGATGCATAAGAAACAGTGAATGTATAGAAAATCACTAGGGTCAGATGACAAAGAAGTAATGACCGTCATAAAGATGTCACAAAACTTAACATTTTCAGATGGATTCCACCAATCCTGGGTTTGCCGTATTTTACAAGCCTCTAAAACCGACATGTCATAGTCTAAAAAGATCAGAGTTCACTCTTACTTGAAGCACTTAGACAAGAGCTCTTGTCCAGTTGATCCATACTAGTTAAGAATAGTTCAAGAAGATACATCATGTTCCTCTAAGGAGCAGCAGCTTGTTGAATTTAAACACTCTACAGTTCTCACCAGGTATGTTAGTTATTTTATTTTTCTTCTTTTATGGTGTTTTAGTTAATCATTCAAATCATTAAGGGTTTGGTTCATCAGTAATGACCCCGGTGGAGAGCTGATGAGGTGATGTTTTACTGCACATATCCAAGGGTCATTTACACGTTCACTCATACTGTCTTCGAAAGACATGAAACTCGATATATTTAACTTGCTGAGAGTGTTTTAAATGTATGCATAATTGTTTGATAGAGTATGGTTATGTGGTGAGGACTTTCTCTGTATGTGATTACAGCAGAGCACACTATTAAAATTCAGCTCACAACTTGAACATGGGAGGTTACTCCGAAACACTCTACTGTACATGATGTGAACTGTTAGCTTTCTGTATTCATCTGAAAACCTAGAGCTGCCCACTCTATTCATTACAGAAAACTAGTATAATAGACGACATTAAATATGCATGCTGAGGCACTCGGGCTGTACAACACAACGGACAAGTGTGGAGTGGGGAATTATCAAGCCATTGCAAGGCTGTTCCACTTCAGGCTCGATGGGTCTTTGTGTAATTAACCCACATTTCAAAGCGCTAAAATGATGAGCAGGATGGCAAGAAACTGCTTTGGAATAACTTGAGGAGTAACGTTTCTACGCTGGAGTTGCTTTGAATGAGTTCGGATGGAAAGATAATGGTAAGAAGGACGAGTGCAGTGACAATGCGCTACGCAAACACGACACTTGATGCTGGGGCCATATGGTGCAGTGTGTGTGTGTGTGTGTGTGTATGGTTGCTCTCAGAGCCGTGTGCTTCAGCTTTTAATTCTCCATTCTGAATCCTTTACTGCGTATCGTGAGGTTTGTAGAACCAGAACATAGAAAATACTGTTTTGAGTATTGCAGTCTGACTAGGGTTGCCACCTTCAGCGAGGCAAATAAGGGACACCCATTCACGACCACAAAAAAAAAAAAAAAAACACACCCAAGGACACAAATAATCAGGAACCCATAGCTCAACAATAAACCATGAGAAAACATGCTCAAGTATGTAAACTTGCAGCAGAACACATTAATATTGTTATTTTAAATTTGATTATTTATGATTATTAATTATTATTATTATTAATCTTTTTTTACAGTTCTGCAGCTGTTACGTGGACGGGAGGAATTGTTATTATTATTATTATTTTTTTAAAATTAGGAATTCATTATTATGTAATTATTTGTCCCATTTTTATCTAAACAATTTAGCTTTTTTTTTTTTTTACTTTTTAAAATGCCAAATTGTATATGACATATATGATTATTTATTATGTATATATAGACTGTCCAAATTTTAATAAAACAATAGGCCTATATCTTTAGAAGCACGGATGTGTCTGTCACTTTAAAGGTTCTGTCATAATTTACCCAGGTTGTTCTAAACCTGCATAAAGTACTTTCTTCTGTTGAACACAAAAGAAGATACTTTGAAGAATGTGTCTCAACTAAACAGCTGCTGGTTGTAACTTCCATAGTAAGGTAAAAAAATAAAAAATACTATCAGAGTCATTGGGGACCAGAAACTGTTTGGTTACCCACATTCTTCAAAGTATCTTCTTTTATGTTCAACCGAAGAAATAATTATTAAGGTTTGGGACAACTTGTGGGAGTGTAAACGATGACAGAATTTTCAGTTTTGGGTGAACTGTCACTTTAAGTCAGACAGATCCATTGATAACTTTCCCATTCAGCCCTACATCTGGAGAGCCTTGTGTTCAAAGGGCAGACGTGAGCTCTAGATTTGTTTTAAACCGCGCAGGGTTATCGCATGCTGCGCTCGTGTGAAAGGGCTTTAACGGCGCGCGCTCTGGAGACTCCGTCGCTCTGGAAATACAGAGACACGTTTAAATGTATAAATACAGGAGGAGCTCTGACATCACTGGAGTTCAGTGAGAGATTCAGAGAAAGTGAAACTAACTTGATCAGCAACAATATAGACGCCTGAAACAATCAACTTCTTTAAACATCAGAATATTTCAACGACTCTTGTGGATTTGATACTCACAGGTAAGTGATAGAAATATCAGAAAGATTTTCCAGAACAAGTTTCTAATGGAAGTGATCGAGATTATTCGGGTTTATGGGTCATTTTGTCACACAACATAAAGACTTAAGAAACAGGAAGTAAACCTAG
This sequence comes from Sinocyclocheilus anshuiensis, assembly GCF_001515605.1. Lineage (NCBI taxonomy): Eukaryota > Metazoa > Chordata > Actinopteri > Cypriniformes > Cyprinidae > Sinocyclocheilus > Sinocyclocheilus anshuiensis. The sequence goes on from NW_015547688.1 coordinate 3,548,235, forward strand.
TGTACCTGCAGACAGACTGAACACACACCTGCTACACTGCAGCTGAAAAACACATTTACATTAAACAAGATTAAAATTACACTCGATCATAAAATATATCTGTTTATTTTGTGGAGATATTTATTTTTAGTAGTTTAGTTACCTGGATTTTGTACTTCGTTTCTTATGTCAACAGAAAGTCTAGACTGTACAGTAAGTTCTTGAGTCAGTGTGTTTCAAGCAAACGGGACGTCCGTTTAGGTCCGCAGTACGTTCGCTTTGTAACGTTCGGGGGCGGACGTTCGGAGGACGTCCGGATTTGGTCCGCTGTGTAACGTTTGCTGGCGGACGTTTTGAGGACGTCCACTTACGTCCGCATTTGGTCCTCTTTTTGACGTTCGCTGGCGGACGTTTTGAGGACGTCCACTTACGTCCGCATTTGGTCCTCTTTTTGACGTTCGCTGGCGGACGTTTTGAGGACGTCCACTTACGTCCGCATTTGGTCCTCTTTTTGACGTTCGCTGGCGGACGTTCGGAGGACATTCGTCGGAGCCAGTTTGCGAACGTCCCTGTTTCGTCCCTCATCTGCCATTTCCATTACAGCACTTGAAAAATCCAGTCGCCCATGCGTGGGCTTTTATCATCAGACCTGACCAGTGTTGGGGAGTAACTAGTTACATGTAACTACATTACGTAATTTAATTACAAAATAAATGTAACTGTAATCTGTTACAGTTACTGAGAAAAAAATGTGTAATTAAATTACACTTATGAAAATGTTAATGATTACAAAGGGGGTTACATCGAGACACCAATGTTTCAGGAGTTGAGGACACAGAATAGGACACGTGCTTATTCGATAACTGTATTTCTGTCAGGACCACTATCATCAAAGATGACTGACAATTAGCATACAGTTTGGATTGGCGGTATGGTTCTGCGGTAGATGGGGATCAGCTGAGAGTCAGCTGATGCGAGCTTGACAAACGTGATCTGCCAGAACTAACGCTACGCTAGATTATTTCCTATTTTGGTTTATGTATATGATTTTTTTTTTTTTTTAAGGTTAACTGCCAGTGTTTCCTGTCATAGCTATGCAAAGATTTGATTTCAAAAACAGTATCATAGCTATTAAACTATATCTTATGATTTTAAATCTGTATTTAACCTCAAAAAGATCTCAAGGTAAAAAGAGGTGCTAAAGTCCGATTTTGTTGTGGCTGTGCTTTACAATTAAATTATTATAATCTTAATTCAAGTGAAGAAGGTTCATGAAAGTCTGACAGTAATCAGTGTTGAGTACTACTGTAAGGTTTACCCTGTCTGCTTTAAATGTTTCAAAATAATGAACAGTTGAAAAGATTAGAAAATTAGAAAAGTAATCAAATGTAATCAGTTACATTACTTTAATAAAATAATTGAAATAGTTACACTACTTATTGCATTTTAATTAGGGTAACTTGTAATCTGTAACCTATTACATTTCCAAAGTAACCTTCCCAACACTGGACATTGTGAAATGTAGCTTTTATTTAGCATTTTGTAACTTTTATTGAGCAAGTATATTTTACTACTAGTAATTAACTGCACGACCTCTCTTTAAGTTCTTGGTCACAGCAACGAAGAAGGAAAGAAACAGAAAATTGTGGTATTTATATATTGGGAGTATATGCCTTTATGTAGGGAGTAACCACAGTAGACTGTTTTGTGAGTTTCTTGTGTGGTCTTTCAAACAGCATTATGTTCTGACTAATATTTTATCATATCTGTAAACGTACATTGTATTATATTGTCCACACAGTTGCTTAATTGTGAAGTGGAAAGCATGGAGCAAGAGATTATGTGAGTTGATGCCATGAATTTCACATATGACATTCATTTCTCGTCTTCTCTAAAGAGCTTTTGCTGCCCCCTGCTGATTTACCAGTACAATGTCAGGGAAAATGTACAAAATATAGTGGTACAACAGCTTGTCAGTGGGGAAGCAACACTCATTCAGAGATACACCTGCTGTACCTTTAGTGCACCTTAAAGGTTCACCCCAAAATTAAATTAGCTCAAAATGTACTCACTTCCAGACCATCCAAGATGTAGATGAGTTTGTTTCTTGCTCAGAACAGATTTGGAGAAATTAAGCATTACATCACTTGCTCACCAATGGATCCTCTGCAGTGAATGGGTGCCGTCAGAATGAGAGTCCAAACAGCTGATAAAAACCTCACAATAATCCACAAATAATTCACATGACTCCAGTCCATCAATTAATGTTCTGTGAAAAGCTGTGTTTGTAAGAAACCCGGTTAAAAAAACAGCATATGCTGGTTAGGTGTGTTTTGAAGCATGGCAGCTGGTTTAAGCTAGTTTAAGCTGGTCCTTAGTTGGTCATGAGCTAGTTTAAGCTGGTCCTGAGCTGTTTATAAGCTGGTTATGAGCTGGTTTAAGCTGGTCATGTGCTGGTCCTAAACCACTAGCTCCTGCTCAGGACCAGCTCATAACCAGTTTATAACCAGTTTAGGACCAACAAAGGACCAGCTTAAACCAGCTCAAACCAGCTGCCATGATTCAAGACATACCTAACCAGCATATGCTGTTTTTTTATACGTCATCCTCCCGGAGCTGCTTCCGTTTACAACAGTGAGCGCAAGCTAGATTCAAGCGATTATTACGTTTTGAATATGGATATTTTTCGTACAAAAACGCATCGATTCACTACAGGAGGTCTTTGTTCACCCACAGGAGCCGTGTGAGACACTTTTTTTTATGAATGGGCGCTTTTTATTTAACTTGTTTTGGACTGAAGCATGCAACACCTGCTGAGTGCCATGAAACAGCTTGAAAGATCAAAAGACAATTTTTAATACAACTCGGACTGGATTCGTCTGAAAGAAGAAAGTCATATACACCTAGGATGACTTGAGGGTGAGTAATTTATGGGCTAATTTTCATTTTTGGGTGAACTAACCCTTTAATGGAGAAAGCAATATTATGCATAGAGAACTCATATTTACAACCAAGCAAAGACATATATAAAAACATGAAGCTTTTCATTTCACAAGACATTATCTGATGGACTGGAGTTGTGTGAATTACTTGTGGATTATTGTGATGTTTTTATCAGCTGTTTGGACTCTCATTTTGGCGACACCCATTCACTGCAGAGAGGTGAGCAAGCGATATAATGCTAAATTTCTCCAAATCTGTTCTGATGAAGAAACAAACTCATTTACAGCCTGTGAAGTTGCAGTTTTTGCATATTTTCTTTCTCTGACATTATACTGGTACTATATTGAACAATTATTGGCATTACAAATATTGACAGAGAAGGAGCTTTAATAAATTAGTTTTTGTAGATGGACACTTGGTCGCTGCCTATGATGATGCATTTTCATCTTTGAAACTTGGAGGCAAGAACAACATCTCTGCTGCCACTGCCTATTAGCCATTAGCTTGTAATAGGGGTGAGGTGGTTTGTTTACATACGGAGCCAGACCTTTGGTTTCTAGAATAATAGAAATTCTATACCTGCCAGCTTCTTAGATGTATATAATGATGCTTTTATGTCATATAATTCATATTGTCCAAATCAGGAAACACGCAAGTCAGATTACCATTGCTTTTGTTCCACTACAGCACTTTGAGAAGATGACTGTTTGTATGCCGGCAGTTTTACATCTGAAAGAGGGCAATTAGGGAGAGGAACCACATAATAGATCAGCCCTTATATGAACATACAATGAGTCAGTCAAGCATAGTTAAATGCAGCACACTGAGAATGGATCATATATGTCAGAACATTATATTACGATGGACAACTTTGAGCAGCTCTTTTGGAAAAGGGTTCGAATGTAATAATTTTTGAAAGCAATTTTTAAGGTAAGTGTTACAGCTATTGGCATGATCATGACAATAATTTTACGATTTGTTATGCTTTTATGATGTATGTTTCTTGTAAAATGCTAGTTAGGACTACAATTTACTTTGCTAAAATATTATAAATATTCATAAAATAAATAAATGGAGTTGATTAATTTGATGGTATTATATAAATATCACAAGATTATATTGAAATTAAGTAGGCCTACTTTTTATTTAAAGCCTTTATATTTTTATATATACTTATATATTCCTTTCATTATTTCTTTTAATATATGGCCATTTAATAATATATCTTGGACATTTGACCACCATTCTTTAGACCCCAGATGCCCTTTTTAGGATTTCCCTTCATTATTTATTGATTAATGGCTGGCATTGCCAAGCAGGAGGAGGTTCATTACGCTAATCTAACACTTTGTTTGCTTGTGCATGACAAAACTGCACTTGTGTGGTGTAGCTTAATTGTATTAATTTAGATAAATCACTGACACAATAACGAGACAGTTTAACAAACCATGGTTTATTGTTGTTGCTTTTACTATTACAGTGTAAGAAAAGAAAAATTTATTTTCTTCATGACGCTGGAGCCACTTACAAGACAAACAAGATTTAATTGAACATTAATATGAACGCAATTTTAAGATTTGTGAATTGTACAGTAGATAATGGCATATTTTAGAGGCTGTTCTTGCAGTCATTTGACATTTCATGTGGAAAAGATGATGTTTGGCATTTATTTGTTTGGTGTGAGACAATGCATAGATTTAGTCACTTAGATGACTTGCTTCTAACCATTTATAACACCACTGAAATTTAATCTAGTCCTCCCCTGAGCCTCTTGATTGTAACCTTACCCAGCACTTGGCCTAGGCTTGGATTTAAACAGGTTCATTTAGGGTTTGTGGTATGCATTACGTCTCGTCAGGGAGACTAAGCTATGCGTCTTCACCGATATATATTTTTTTTGCTTACCTTTATATTTACCCTTATATATTTTTATATATTTAGTTCCTAATGAAAGTAATGCTGTATATATCCTATTGAAAAATAATCTGACTTTAGGTGTGCTATTTAATATTATAATGAAACAAAACAAACCAACTTGTTATATTGATTCTTTATTTTGCATTTTATTAATTACATTGATAGTCATAACTGTTGTGCATTGGAAATGGATTGGACAAGCAGCTCATAACCTCTTCTTGGACTTGTTTCAATGCATAACCGCTGAATAGCTGATGCACTGTAAGAGGCAAAATTACTCAACTTAAATTACACTGATAACCATCTCTTCTAGCAAGGAAAATGACAACCAAATTAAATCATGAAAAAATATGTTTAGCGCAAATATCACCTACATGTAATATCACATACATATCCAATAATTGCATGGGATAGTGAATATATGAAGTTAACAATGAATGGGGTCACTCTATATTTAGAACTTTTCCGATTAATATTTCATTATTTTTTAGTGAACTGAATACAGTCCAGCCATTAAGAATTAATCCCTACCAGTGTCATGAACTCTGGAATATTAAGTGGTCAACAGAGAAATAATCACGCAGCTTAGTATGTAAATTTGTGATTCTAGTCCATGATAAAAACTGAATTTTCTAAGAGCAGACATATTAAGGTACATATGTATCAGACAGTTGATAGCATCATAATAATGTATGTTGATACTCGTTTGAATTTTCTCCTGCTCATAAAAATATATTTAGAAGTGCTAATTACTCTCCAAAGTCATCCTGCCAATAAAGTGTGACATTAAAAAAACATATATCATGTCTGTCTAGACATGCAAGCTAAATATATATACTTTGTAAATATAATATACTTTTGCTAAATTTTATTTAGTCTAAACAATCAAAAAATTGTTCTGTTATATGGTTGATAATTTTGCTTTAAATCAAAATATCATTCTTCAAGTCACTGCTCAATCAAACAACAGAAAATAAAACTTGTCTGGCACAACAATATAAAATGACATGCTTTTTATTTGTTTAGTATTCTAATAATATTAAACATTTAACCCACCTCAGATGTGATGGAGGAGACATTCCTCTTCGGCCAGTATCATTACCATACTTAGGTTCTATTTGGAAATGTCCTCAGACACAGTTTAGTAAAAGCTCAGCCTACGTGCATTATTTATATAGGAATGAGCCAAACAGATAATGTTACCCTAAGTCCGTGTAGTTGATACATTTAAGGTGCCCTTCGCAACTATCACGGGGAGCCCTCGCATACTTTCAGACACATGCATCTGGAGCTCTTGAAGGACACTACCTGCAAAACTCAAGAGGACAAAAACTGTAACTGGAGTACTTTTCCCAAGGCATGAAAAAGCTTATAGCACATGACAAAAGGGATGCTGACATTCATGGATGCCTGTTTCGTCTGTGGGAAATCTCTTGCCAAAATTAGCACTACAGCCAAGGACACAACTCTGTTGGACATTTCTGAAATGTGAGGAATTCACCTGTAAGGTAGAGTCCTGAACAAAAGAGCTATCAGCATTTTGGCTTTTGTGTTAAGTGGAAATGATTTTTCTTATACTCAAAAGACAAAATTAGACATATAATTAATAACTTTTTTTGTGATGTAAGTGATCTACTTGCACTTTATGCTCACTTACGCTATGCTGAAGCTGTATTACACATGGAACATTTGTATAACAGTTTGAGTTTTCTGTCATTGACCACCCCTTTTTGGCACAGTGACATATATTGCATGATTTTTGGAGAAGGATAAAATGCCACCAAAGAAAGCAGACAAAGCTGCACCTAAGAAAGGTGCAAAGGGGGAAGCAAAAGAAGATACAAAGGCAGCAAAAGATGACAAGAAAGGGGGTAAGGGAGGCAAAGGGAAAGAGGATCCAAAGAAAGGAAAAGGAAAGGGCAAACAAGCTCCTAGTGAATCTGAGGAGGCCTCCGAGGTGGAAAGAAGTGAGGCTGAGGACAGTGAAGCAGTGGATGAAGAGGATGTGCAAAGTGAGGATGATGGTGGTAAAAAGGGAAAAGGAAAAGCTGCTCTGAAGGGAGCGTCCAAAGCTATGGCAGTAAAGGCTGTAGCTAAGCCAAAGCGTGGCCAGGCAGCAGAGGAAGGTGTTGATCCAAAAACTGGTAAGCGTGCCAATATTAAGGCTGCATCAAAAGCTGTGACAGGATTCCAACCTGAAGAGAAGAAGCCACAACTTCAGCTAGGTAAAATGAAGGACATAAACCTGAAAGGGGCCTCTTCAGCTATGATGGGCTTTGCTGTTCAGGGTCAGCAGGATGTTCAAAAGAAAGAGGATGCAAAAGCTAATTTAAAAGGTGCTTCTAAAGTTCTCACAGGTCTGACAGGAAAGTCCCCATTTTTTTCAAAGCCTGCCCCAAAACAGTCTAAAAAGCTAAAAAGCACATCTAGGCTTTTTATGGGACTATCTGGCAGCAAGAAGAAAAAAGGTATGACACCAAAGGCATTACAAAGTACATCAAAGTTGTTTTCAGGTTTCGGAAAGTCCAAAGCTACAGAAGATGACAAAAATAAAAAAGAGGAGGGTGGAAGAACACTCTTATTACTCAGTATTGGTGGAAAGGCGAATAAAAATGCAGCAGCCACCTCTGGACTGGGAGGCAAATTCAAAGGCTTTTTTGGTAAAAAGAAAACTGGAGCTGCACAATTCAAGAGTAAAGGATGGGCTCTGGGGAAGATAGCAGGAGCAGCAAACTGGCTAACTAACAAATTCATCTCATCCAAAGCATCTAGACGACTAGGTCGCTCTGTTCGTTATGACAGGTCAAGTGTGGGGCGATATCACGGCTATCAGAATGGAGGTTATGAATATGATGAGGGTGAGTTCAGCTATGAGGAAGATGACTATGTTCAAAGCAGTTATAGCAGAAATAATCCCCGGGGACGATATAGAAGCAGAAATCATGACAGCTATGGTCAGGGGCACTATAGAGGACCACATCAGTATAACTACTTTGAAGATGACCAGGAGTATTATGATTATCCTGAAGATGAGTATGGATTCTATGATGAGGAGAACGAATACTATGATCCGGTGTATGAGGATGAGTATGGAGATGAATATCTTGATGAAGATTATTATGATCAGTATCAGTATGATGGAAGACAACCTTATGGTTATTATGATGATGATAGAATGGACTACGGTTACAGGCACCAGAGAATCGATGAATTTGGATACCCTGTTGATGGTATGGAATACTATGATGAAATGGGTTATGCGATGGAAGATGAATTTGGCTACCTTGGTAATGATGTGGAATATTATGACTATGGATACTATCCAGAACAGTTTGACTATTATGGTGATCAGCAAAACTATTATAGTCACTATGATGGTGTTTCAGATGCCTACATGATGTATCCAGGTTATCAAAATGCATACAATCAAAACCAGTACATGTACAGCGGAGAAACCGCTGCGGTTTACATTGACCCTCAGATGGCTGTTAACCAGCCATTTATGTACACGGTGGAGGACGTCATGGAACCAACAGAACCCTCAGAAATGTATGGTAATGAATATGTTCAAATACCAACCGAAGGAATATTGACTGAAGATTCATTCAGATTTCCAAGACCACAAGTAAAACTGTTTGGAAAAGAAAAACTTGAAATTTCAAGTCCAGTTTTTCAGATTCCCAGGAGTGATCTTGAGATGATTCCAGACCAATTTGAACACCAGCCACTTGTTTCACCTATGAGCTTTCCTCTATATATTCCACAGCAACCGGAAGCTGTACAAAGGTCATTATCTCCCATCCCTATATTAATTCAACAAGGACCAGCACCAATTATACCGCTTAGTAGTCCCATTTTAACCCGATCACCCCAAATACCATCCTCGCCTGTTCTTCAAGCAAGACCTTTTTCGTATCCAATGCCAGTGTCACCTGTCCTAAGTAGACATTCTTTTGGACCTGTTGGACCCATACCACTCTCAACACCAGCATCTCCAGTTCTGTCCGCGAGGAGATTCGATCCAACTATGGGTGATCCAGTCTCTCCCCATTTAGTCTATCCAGATCCCATGTTTCAGAGACTTGATTTTCCACACGAACATGTCCAACCAATAACAATGAGACAATTTAATCATCTCCCATCACCACAGCTCTCCTTAAGACAAAGCAATTTTTCAACTCGAAGCAGCCCTATACCTCGCCAAAGATCTGATATGTATGAGGAAATGAGTCCGAGGTTCTCACAAAGGCAGTCTAGAATGTTTGGCCCACCATCATACAATAATAATGCACAAAGGCAGTTCTCTCCTATTCAAAGGAGAAAATTTAGCCCCCCTTCTTCTCCACAACCATCCAGAAGAGCACCATCACCATTAGCTTCTTTAAGGGGAAAATCTCCAACCCCACAGAGAAAGCCATTTGGTTCTAGAGCACCATCCCCTCTTGTTAATGGAAGAGAGAGTCCTCTAATGTCTCCACGAGGCTCAATGAGAAGAAGAAGTCCTCCTTCTTCACCTAGAGCAACCCTGAGGCAAAGTGCTAGTCCTACCCCTCCAATAAAATCTCGTTTCAGGCCAATTGGTAGAAGCAATCAGGAGTCTTTCATGTCATCAAGATCTATGAGGAAAAGCTCTCTTTCACCACAACCATCATTACGGAGGAGGAGCCCTCCACTGTCTCCAACAGTAGGCCAACAATCACCAGAGGAGCACTCTCCATACCCACGCCGCAGAGCCACATCTCCCATCCAAAGACCCCTGTCTCCAAGACCAATATCTCCTTTTGCTTCTAGACCTCAGAGACCTCTTTCACCATCACCATCAGTGTTTTCTGGCAGAATTCAACATGACCCACAACATCTGCCTACTCGTTCATCCACACGTAGATTCAGAGGATTTGGTGGGAACAAAGTGCCAATGGGAACAGTTAAGCCATCTCCTGTCAATCCAATTTTTCAAAGAAAAGGTCATCATGGTACTCCTCAAATGCAAAATGTCGCTCCATTCAGATCTTCCATCCATAATGCATCCATGGGTTCAGGAGCTTTGAATCAAAGTGTTAGATCCTCCCCCATCATATTGGCAAGACAAGGTTCCAGACCAGCAGGGTTTCAAGACTCAAAGAGATTCTTTCTACCTGGAACACCAAATCCACAAAGAGGTTTTCATAGACCTGTTGGGAGAGGGCGTCCTGTTGTGAGAGTACCAATAAGTCCTGTTCCTCTCAGGCAATCAATAAGAGGCCAGAGCCATCCTCTTGTAATGAATGCTCAACCACCTTTTCCTCAACAGGTTCTAGTAAAACAGCCTGGAGTACCTTCACCACAACTCTCTGTGAGACATTTTCCAACCCCATGCCCATCACCTCAATTTTCAATGAGAGCTGGTTCACCAATGTCTGTACGATCACCATCGCCGATCCACTCATCCGCTATACAGAGAAATGCTCTGCATAATGAATTAATCAATCGTGCCTCACTCAGATCACAATTTCCATCGAGTATCACTCTTCAGCCTCAAGTAATAACTGAATTTGCCCAGACAGTTCAACGAGGGTCATCTCCTCTACTAACAAATGCTTTACAGAACCCAAATCTTGCTGCTGCTTCATTCAGTTCACCTCTTCCCAGGTTTAAATCCCCAATGTCGCAGATCAACCAAAATTTATCTCAGAGCTCTTCTTCAGCCTTAACAAATGCATTGCAAAATCCACTTCTCCGTAATGCCACTTACCGCTCACCTCTACAAATGTCTGCATCTCCTCATTCTATAGTGGCACCTCAAGAGGTTCAGGTGACCAATCCGATTTCTTCTCCAATGCTCTCTAATGCATTGCAAAACCCTTATCTACGTAATGCGTCTCTCACTTCCCCACTGCAAAGAAGCACATCTCCTTATTCTTCTGCAGCTGCTCAGCAGGAACCGCAAAACATTTTGCAGCCATCTTCAGCGCTAACCAATGCACTAAAAAATCCTCAGTTACGCAGTGCCTCATACATCTCTCCTCTTCAGCGGAATACATCATTATATGCTCCAGTGATGTCACAACCCGAACAGCAAGCATCAGTATTATCAAATGCACTTAAGAATCCTAACTTAAGAAATGCATCCTATTCCTCTCCTTTACAGAGAAATCCTACTCCTTTCCAGCAAGCACAGGATTATTCCTCCCCTTTGTCAAATGCATTAAAGAATCCAAGCCTTCAAGGTGCCTCCTTTCGACTACCTGATACATCAATAATATCTAGGAATTTCGGAGGCCAAAAAGAGGAGACTACTACATCTGTTCTGTCAAATGCTTTGCAAAACCCTAATCTCCGGAAAGCAACTTACAGGCTCCCAGATGGTACAATAATATCAAGAAATGAGCCAGCACAACCAGCTCCATCTTCTTCACTGTTATCCAATGCTCTTCAGAATCCTAACATTCGAAAAGCAAGTTACAGGCTTCCCGATGGAACACTTGTATCCACTAGCACTGATGAAGCCGCGGACACAACAAATTCCTCACCATACCTGGGAAGTGCTCTGCAGAATATTAACCTACGTAAAGCATCTTATAAACTACCTGATGGCTCTCTCTTTTCTCGAAACCAACCAGCAGAACAGTCATCCTCTCCATGTCTTTCAAGTGCTCTTCTAAATTCAAACATTCGTAAAGCTTCCTACAGACTTCCTGATGGAACCCTTTTGACTAAGAGCTCTGAACAAGAACCAGAGAAATCAATTTCATCTAATTTGTCAAGTGCACTACAAAATGTTGGTAAGGCCAACTATCGCTTACCTAGTACCTCTAGTCTGTTTAGAAATCCAAAACAAGTGCAAGCTCCCCCTTCAATGCTGTCCAGTGCCCTTCAGAACCAAAACCTTCGTAAAGCATCTTACAGATTGCCTGATGGATCAATCGTGATAAGAGGTCAACCAGCTCAAAGTGAATCTCCCACATCACCCTTTCTGGGAAATGCCTTGACGAACATTAACTTACGCAAAGCATCCTACAAGTTGCCGTCAACACTGGGATGTTCTCCAGAGGACCCAAGGTACGCAGTAGTGACCCCTCAGATTCAGGGCCAGTCTGGTGAACACTGGGCTCAGAATCAAATACTAGATCTTCATGAGCCAGATGATGTCTGGTCTTCAGAAAGAGTCCTCCCTCATCATACTGTTCAGAACCTCACAAAATGGTCCATGTATAGGGATGAAGAACTGGAGAATTTTGTCATCCCTGTGTTTCCTGGCCAAGAGACAGATAGCACAGAACCTGCATGGCTACCAGATAGAGAAGGTGAACCTCAAGGGAACTGGTATGACAAGGTAACATAATAGTTGCTGTATATAAGAAACCGTTGCTTAGTTTTTTTGTTGCTATCTAGACTTTACCTGTGAAATTGTTGTACACTAGAAATAAATACACTAGAAAAATATCTGTGCCATTAAAATGATGCTATAGTATGACTGATTTGAAGCTTCAGATTAAATGATTAGATTAGAAAGATTGAAATTTAGGTTTAAAACTATGGGTCAAAAATAATGCCAGGCAATGTCAAATATCAAACGAATATATTATGACTTGTTTATTTAGCGGATATTAGGTAATATAGACTATGGATGACTGCATGGATAGATGGATGGATATTGTTTTATATAAATAATCAACATAAAATATAAATGACTGGGCAAACTCAAAACAAGAACAATAGCCACAATGCACCAAAATATACCTGCCACGCCAGCTATATTACAACAGCATACAGGTATCATTTCAACAGACCTTAGTCAGAGTAGCAGCATATTACATTTTTTGACAGGAATGAAAACAAAGCTGTGAGAGACAGAAATACAGTGTGTTCAATTGATTGTGCATGCCAGTTGCTGATGAAATATCTTACAAAAAATCTTTCAGTAGAAAAAAACTCAATAAATCCATGCATGCCCTTGCAAAGACTATGAAACTTGTAAGCCTGTACCTCACAGCTTTATTTTAATCTTTGTAAAATTCAATATGACATCGACCCTGACTAATGTCTGTAAGGAAATATAGTGTGAAATATTGGCCTTATATCATGATTGGTTTACACATTGTTTACACAATATTTTTCTTTTACTGGAATTCTTTTTAGATGTACTCAATTCGAAGTCTGCCCACAATGCTGTACCGTGAACGTGCAGAGGAGGATGGCTTTGAGGACATGACACAGCTTGAGTATGAAATTACTGAATACGATGAATGCTATTTAACTATACACAAACACACACACACACACACACACACACACACACACACACACACAGTATATATGATAACTGAAATTTTGTGCTCAAATTTAAAAGAAAATGCTTTCGTAAAGAATAAATCTCTTTCCAGGGAGCTGCACGAAGGTGCTGTGTTACTGAATTTGAAGAAAAGGTTTGAAAGCAATTTGATATATGTAAGTAAATTGCAAAGTCCACTGCATATTTGCATATCTTAGTTATAAAGAAACACATCAATTTACTACTGTTTCTTTAGAACTAAAAAGTATGTATTTTAAAACCACTGGTTAAATAAAATTAAAATGCTATTATACTATAAAATGTTCATTGCTAAAAATTTTGTGAACTTTAAAATGAATACAATTCTAATTAAATTCTAATTAAATTAATTTAATGAACTGTTATCAAAAACAGATTATGAACAAATAATTTTGTTTTCCTCCAAGACTTACATTGGAAGCATCCTGGTGTCTGTTAACCCATACAAGATGTTCAACATCTATGGAACAGACATGGTTCTGCAACACAAAGGACATGCGCTTGGAGAGAATCCTCCGTAAGTTCATTCATTCACAATATTAATTGAACAAATTAATTCATTTATATTTTTTGCACCACTTTTATAAAATGAAATTTCTTATCAACGCAAGGCTAATTCCTTATATTGTACTTTTTTTCTTTAATGTTTTGTGCTTCTCCATTGTGTCTGCAGACATCTATTTGCTATTGCAAATGCCTCATACACAAAAATGATGGATGCCAAAGAAAACCAGTGCATTATTATCAGGTAGGATTTAGGTACACATTTGATTACCTCACGGAATGTAAGTTTACACTGTTCAACTAACCTAACTCATAATAATGTGGTATGGAAAGATCAAATAAAGGAATTGTCAGAATTCAAATAGCTGATCTTTGTCCTGTCACCTCAAGTAGTCTTTTACACTGATGGAACCATCAGTGTCAGTTCTACTTGACACAACTCATCGCCTGGAACACTTTAAACCTAGCTCTGACGGAGATAGCTGTAAGGAAAGACTACTGATGTCTAGGCCATGATTGCACCAGCAGATCATGTCTCTGTGAAATGCACCCATGGCTGTTCAGAGTAGCTGGAACGACAGTCAAACTCAAGCATTCGATTTCACCTCTGTCTGATGATCAGACACCTAGCTCATTACTTAAGTGCATAGCAAAAGACAAGGAAATTGGTTCCTCACGTGCCAATTTAAAGTGCAATTAAGTAGTTAAACTGGTAATTTAGGGGGTTACAGTCATCATGTGGTTTAAATGTGCTTATTGCCTTTCAGTGGGGAGAGTGGCTCTGGTAAAACAGAGACCACAAAGCTAGTTCTCCGGTACTTAGCCGCAATACATCACAAACAGAACATCACACAGCAGGTATGAGTTAAGCTTAAAAACGTATTTAAAACTATTAAAACTGTTTATATACAATTTATAACTCATCTTTTTCTTCTATTTTACTTTTATGCAACAATACAGATTGAGGTATTGTACTTCTGTATGGCCTTCTGTTGTTTGTACCCTATATGTCGCATGGGTTGTTGCACTTTGTGACATGCAACATGTGCAAATGTTATAGAGTATTAAAAAAGGATTAAAAATGTAACAGAAGTGATGAATCATTTATAGAAATTTAAGTAAAAGGACAACACAACAGCAAAAAGTGTGTTGTCCATATTGTTCAAGTGATCATATGCACATTTTGCTATATAGAAACAGTAAATATTAAGACTTGTCAAAGATTGTATCTTTTAAAAAGTGTATTTTGTCTTATTGCACTAGCAGATTTTTTGACGTTATAAACAAGCTCAAAATATCCCCAGAATGCAGTAATACAATATACACTCACATTCAAGATATAATCTTGGAACGCATGTCTCATGCAGTGTTGCTCTTTTAAGTAAATGTATCTCGTTTTAAGTATTTTAGATAGTTTAACAGGAATTAACAGGATAGTACTTTGCAGTGTTGTACAAATTACAGCAGTTTATTGCTACATCCTTCACACAGTTATGTATTTATGGCTTACAGATTCTTGAAGCAACTCCTCTTTTAGAGTCTTTTGGAAATGCCAAAACTGTACGGAACGATAACTCCAGTCGATTTGGGAAATACATGGAAATATTTATGGAAGAGTAAGTTCATCAATATCAAGTCTCTTTACTGTGTTATGGATACACCTAAGAGGAAGCACTTCTTTGGAGTGCCTTTACAGCTGAAAGAGGATAACAGGGTCAAGATTAACATGAGGCCAGTTAAAATGCCTGTATGTTGGTGTACATGGGTTAAGTTGCAAATTACATATTAGCCTAATGCTTGTCTGATTTTCCTGCTTCAAACAGAGGGGTAATCAGCGGTGCCATAACCTCACAGTATCTACTTGAAAAGTCCAGGATTGTGTTTCAGGTATTCTTCATAATGCTCTTATGGACATTTAAAAGTTCATCATTCAATAAACCAATGGACCTTTTTCACATTTCCGGGTTTCTCAGAAGCGGAAGTCGTCATAGTTGGGCTAACTTGAATAGCAGTGAATGGAAGAGTACCACAAATATATTTTTTGAATTCCCATTTGCTCAAATAGCAAAAGAAAAACTCCACGATAGTGTTTTCATGAATTTCAATAAAAGGAAAAAAATTGAGAGAGACTGATAACGGCTTTCAGAAGAGAGAACGATGTCAAATTTACTGTCCCTCCCATAGACGCTGCGTTAGAAACACCTTCGCATTAGCCTTAACTGTTTTTTTTTTTGTAATTTGATGCAAAGGTGATATAATACAAAGAATAGTGTTATAAATGTAGATACATTAAAAAACAAAATACAAATATGAAAAACATTCGAGGATTTACGATGCTGATGACCGTTAAACGCGTCATCACAGTCTTGTGAAAAGGGTCCATTCGTTGCAGAAATCTGAAATGTTAATTTCATAATGTTAATTTTTATCTCTTAGGCCAAAGATGAAAGAAACTATCACATTTTTTATGAGATGCTTGCTGGCCTTCCTTCACAGCAGAAACAGTCTTTATACCTTCAAGACGCAGAGACGTATTATTACCTCAATCAAGTGAGGCCAGATCATTATAGCAATAAAAGCCTCAAAAATTCAAAAGCGCTGCTGTTTGACTGCTTTTCTCTTTCATGGACACTCTTTTTGGTTGCAAGGGTGGAGACTGTGAGATTGTTGGCAAAAATGATGGGGAGGACTTCCGCAGGCTCCTCAGCGCCATGGAAATACTTCACTTCAGTGCCGAAGACCAGAGCGGTATCTTCAGGATCCTGTCTTCCATCCTCCACTTAGGAAATGTCTTCTTCGAGAGATATGAGGTACAATGAATCTCAATCTAATGCATCCTGCTTACTTGGATTTCCCTCATGTTGCTGTGTTATGATGCTCTTTTTCAGTGGTGTCATGAATTAAGTAGATTTTTTTTTACTCCATATCTTGGCAGACTGAATCTCAGGAAGTGGCATCAGTTGTGAGCGCTCAGGAGATCCGAGTGGTGGCTGAAATTCTACAGATTTCCCCAGAGGGTCTACAGAAGTCCATTACTTTCAAAGTCACGGTAAGAAAAAACCTGCTTGGTAATGGATTCAATACTAAACAAAACATTATCCCCCGTTACATAACACAGATGTTAGTTTCTATTTTTGGATATGCTTTATACCTAATTGTAATTTCTGCATGATATCCATTCATCCTTGTCACTAAAAAACTGATGTAAAAGTTTGAACGCTATTTGAAATACTGTATGTAAATTGCAAAATCCAATGCATAATAATATCTCTTACGTATAAAGAAACATATGAATGTAATATACTGTATATGTTTTTTTTTTTAGAACTACAAAGTATGTATTTTGAAACCACTGGTTTAATAAAATGAAAATGCTATTATACTGTAAATATTTTATTACTAAGAATTTTATGTGAAAAAAAGAAATTACATTCTAATTAAATTAATTACATTAATGAACTGTTATCAAAAGTTGATAATAAACGTTTGTTTCATTTCAAGACTTGCAATGTCAGTAATAAAACAAAAAACAAAACAAATAAACGATCCAAAACGCACATTTAACCACTTTTACATTTATTTGCCCATGTCAAATCCATGTATCATTCGATCATTCATTTTTTGATTTAATATTGAAAGTAGAAAAATGAGAAAACGGCTCCTTTTTCATTTTTTTTTTTTTTTGGTTCATGGGTGGAAAAATGAATGAACAGCTTGAATATTCGATTTCTACATGTGGACGGTAATTAAACGCCCCTTTCTGCTGATTGGTCAGCCGAAGATCAAACCGTACCTTCATCATTTCTTCCGCAGTATCACGCAGCAGAATAATAGTCCTCCACTGCTGCAGTTGTATGGATTCTTAAGGCATTTATTGCAACTACATTTAATCTTTTTTCATCAAACAAACGGGCTAATGAATAGCTTGACACAACTCATACCGGGGCAGAGTCTAGACAGGGCTTTCTTCTGTGTAGATATAAATTCTATTCTTTTCATCAGCTGGGCATGGCAGGGTATGATATGACAGCTGTCATAGTCTACCCTGCTCACCCAGTAAGTCTGTTTGTTTGTTTAATTAATTAATTAATTAATTTGTTTCAAAATAAATATTTTAAACACTAAGACAAAAAGGAAAGAATAATAAATTGGCTTGGGTATATATAGGCCTAT
>NW_015547688.1:3566402-3601502 GCF_001515605.1 Sinocyclocheilus anshuiensis
CAGCTGATGCAAAGAATAGAATTTATATCTACACAGAAGAAAGCCCTGTCTAGACTCTGCCCCAGTATGAGTTGTGTCGAGCTATTCATTAGCCTGTTTGTTTGATGAAAAAAGATTAAATGTAGTTGCAATAAATGCTTAAGAATCCATACAACTGCAGCAGTGGAGGACTATTATTCTGCTGCGTGATACTGCGGAAGAAATGATGAAGGCACGGTTTGATCTTCGGCTGACCAATCAGCAGAAAGGGGCGTTTAATTCCCGCCCACGTGTAGAAATCGAATATTCAAGCGGTTCATTCATTTTTCCACCCATGAAGGAAAAACGAAAATTTAAGCCGAATTCTCGTTTTTCGTTTTTTGAAAAGAAAAAAAAAAAAAAACGAAAAAGGAGCCGTTTTCTAATTTTTCTACTTTCAATATTAAATCAAAAAACGAATGATCGAATGATACACGGATTATTATGTCATATCTTTACTATTATTTATTGACTGAATACATTTCATAGCATATGCCAGCACTGAAAGTTAAAAAATGTTCCTTATCTTCCTCTTATCTAACTGTTACAGGAGTACCTGTATTTCAGTAGCAATATAACACAGTATCCTCCTAATACATTATTATTTTATTGCATTGGATAATAAAATAAAAGATCAATGCTAATTTTTTTTTTTTTTCTCAGAACTAGCATTATTTTCTGAGCCATTTTTTTTGCGTTAACTTTTACTGGATTTACAGATCATTTTTATGTAGGAAGTCAGTTTCCCTCAAGCACACACAGGTGTGGTTCAGCAAATGAACATGTTACACTAATATTTGAGAACCACAAAGAATCAGTTTTGAACAAATGTTTTGTTTTTAAATGCTCAATTGAAAAGCATGCTGTCTTTCTCTATAACAGATGAACTGTTTTGTCATAATGACATTCATACATTTTAAGTGGGACTTAATGACTTGAGTGTCTTACCCCCGTTTCATAGACAAGGCTTAAGCCAAGTCCCAGGCTAAAATACATGTCTGGGCTGTTTTAACTGAAAGCAACTTGCACTGACTGATCTTAAAATAAGTCAGTTTCATTGTTATGTATCAAGATGCACACCAGTAGTGTGTTTATCTAAGGCATGTTTATAAAAGCTACTTAAATGTCCTAATTAAACTATGGCCTAATCCTGGTTTAACCTAAGCCCTGTCTGTGAAACCGATCCTAAATATTTTTGCAGCCACTGCATATTGTGTTTCACATGAACTGGCACTGTTTGAGATAGACTGGACTCGAGGAAATGAACAGGAAGAGTCAGTGACTCAGCTTTAGACCTTACATGACCTCCAGGCAGACCTTACGTCAAGGTCCCATACCAAGTATCAACATACTGTTAGTAAAGGATTTATCATTACATCATTTTTTTCTTGGAAACAAAACCATCCAAATGCCAAGACTGTTCAATTAGATAGCAACCACAAGACACCAAGAGAAAGCCGCGAATGGTGAGTATAAGCCCCAAATCCCTCAGATAGTATAACGTGCCAAGTTGATTATGCAGGCCATATCATTGTGGTTACCGGTGTAACCCAGTCAGGGAAAACCCTGGGCAGAAACAGACAAGGGGCCCTTAAGCCATATCAGCCTCCCATCATAGACTGTGTAACAGTCCTGTGTGTAGCAAATACCATCCAAACTTCTGCAGGGGTGCCATCAAGAGGTCTGACGCAGTATTAACCCTGCCTAACCAGTCCACCACAAACACATTCAGCTTAGTGCTTGTACAGGAATTACAGCATCTCCAAAACCTAAAAGGCTGTTCTACTGATCAAAAGGGCTGCGTAACAAAGTTTTACTTTCTAGAGTGCAACAGTGCTCACCCACTTTTTCAGCAGACTTAGTTTCAGAAGTATTTTTCCCATTCATTTTTCCCCCATAGGGGTTTTAAATAAGGCTTTGTTATAGTTACATAAGTTACATTGCTTAAAGTTACAAGCCAGGAAACAAGCCGTGAATTACAACATAACAACAATTATAACATAAACTTAGTTTTGAAGCAAAAAAAAAGTTTTAAAATTGGACAAAAAGACAAAAGTATGGGACTGTAGTACATAGCTTTGATGAAGAAAAAATACAATCCCTTGAAGCATTGTGAATGACATAATCAAATCAAAAACTACGAAGAAACAAAAATTGATTCAAAGATAAAGAATATGTTTTACATTCATTGCAAAATATGCATATTATGCATACAAAGATTTGCTTGTCATGATTCTCTGATTGGTAGAAATTTCTCTGAAGAATCATGGGTAATGTTGTTTTTCACCAGAAATTCTGCTGTTGATCATGATTATTTAAATATATGTTGAAATAATTTGGGCTAAAGGCTTTAACAAAAGCATGTACTACTGATTACCAACCTTGTAGGTCTTAGAATGTCTGTCTTTAAATGTTTTTAAGTTATCCATCACAGTAAATTCCCCTATGAAGAAAACACATGGAATTTTTACTTCTGGAACCCCACTCTATAAATAACATCTTAGTATAGATCTAGTAGTTATGGTATTGACCAACAGGGGCTAACTCAACCATGCTAACTAGCCAAACCTTGACCTTCTGCATTAGACAAACCTGCCTTAAAATCATACCACTGGTTGAGCCAATGACATTGTCATGCTGATCGAGATCCTCAGGCAAAACAAACAATGTTATGACAAAGACATTGTGAATGAGGGATGGACAAAAAAATGTGGCTGTTTAGATAAGATGATAAGATGACAGAAAGCAGCTACAATTACATGCTACATATATATGCTCCTATTTCTGTCTAATTATTTATATAAATTCATGACAAGACATGGCCCATAGTAAAATCTCTCAGATGTGTCAGTTAAAACAAATAGAGAGCATATTTAAATGACCGTTCCTATTCAAACCTGAGATATGTTTGAAACTATCTAAATTTCCACACCAACAAAAGGAAAAGTCTTTAAAGTTCCAGCATTCCTTATCCAGTATAGGTTCTGGAAATGAAGGAGCATCCAGGGTTTTTAAAAGAACAAGTTGTTTCCTTATGAACTCCATATATTTTCCATCTGAGGTATCTAGATTTGATTCCTCAACCTTCTTGTGATGGAGACCATCAGCATATCCGTATTTTGTTTCAGCATCTTTCCTCACATCAGAGCCACATCAGTTCCTGATTTCAGATGTATCATCGAAAAACCTTTCATGTGATCCTTCACACAGCATCTTGTTTCAGATCAGCCTTTGTCTCAGTTGGTCTTGGATAGAGCCAGTGCTCATCAGTGTTCACAGTCCCATTTCCATGTTGAAATGTGCGTCATTTAGACAGAGGCGGACAAAGTACTCAACTCTATTACTTGAGTGAAAGTACAGATACTGCTGGTCAAATATTACTCCATTACAAGTAAAAGTTGTAAAGACAGGTTTTTACTTAAGTAAAAGTACAGAAGTACTTGCTTTTAAAAGTACTTAAGTACCAAAAGTAAATTTCCTAATGTACTTAGTTACTGTCCGCCTCTGCATTTAGACTACTACTCATGGCTGCTACTGTGACACCTCTGAGGGCTCTTAAAGTAATTTAGCTAATTCTTTTCATTAGAGAAACAGGTACTACCTATGTAACAGAAGGGGGCCATACTCAAAGTCATTTCGCTTTGTCCAACTGAATTGCACGGTGATCTCATGCTACCAGGCTTTTCTTATCTGATGAAACCATTAAAGCCCTGCTTTCAGACATCGACACCAGAATTTTATCCCGCTAAGAGACAGATATATCCAAGTAAAGTGAACGAGAAGGGGAATTCTTCTACTGCAACGTTAAACTATTTAAGGAAAGATTTTTTATTTAAAGGCCTTAATGTCATCAGTTGAAAGGGATTAGTATTGTCTTGCCACAGATGCCGAGGTGTGTTTACATCTACCGACACTAGCGCTGTAGGCTGCTCCTCTTAAAGGCCATATCAATTTCACCTGCCTACTGATAGTGCCTTAGCAACATTTCATCTCAAAGAGATCAGCAACATTTGAATAAAGCTGGTTTCCAATGAAAGTGGCGTCTTTTAATATAACAGAACATGTAAGTTTGCTCCTTTCAGAAACTTTGCTACAAGTATTTCTGATTATTCTGTACTTCTTTTTTTTTTACAGGAAACAATGAGGGAAAAGATCTTCACCCCCTTGACTGTTGAGAGTGCAGTTGATGCCAGGTAGAAAAACTGCAATGCATTTCTATATGCTAGCCTAGACATTCCTACTTGCCATAAATAAAATATTGCTATATTTATTTATTTACTTATTATTTATTTATTAGTTGTATATTATCTAAAGCTTCAGCCAAGAAAAAACAGTCCTTACATATTAAACAATCGGCTTTATAATGATTTTACAACTTCTGCCAGTCATGGAATAAGCCACGCCCCTCTTTCCATAACCCGCCTTGGCGTATCTGTGGTGCAGTGTTGCCAAGTCCACGGTTTTCCCGCGGAATTGGCCTACTTTAACACTGTTGCCGCAGGTTGTTTTTCATGACCGCAGGTTGAAGCGACCCCAATAATGTTATATTTAGCCCCTGGAATGTGAATTTTACCAGGGGAACCCTGCCAAAAAAAAAACGTGTATTTTACCCCCCGAACGCCTAGACCCCCAAATGATTGACAGGCAGAAATCCCTCCATAAGCCTTCTGATTGGCTACATGAGACTATAGGGCCATCACAGATAGCGTCTCGTGATATGACATGATCCTATTTGATGAAAAATATAACTGACAGTTATGTTTTTCAGGAAATAGTATCGTTTTCTGCATAAAATCACTTAAAGCAACTTTAAGTGAAGTTGTGTGTCAAGGCACACTTACTAAAATGAAATAAAAATAAAAAAAGAATGCAATTTAGAGAAAAAAAAGGGTTTAATATATAATAAAGGGAATTAATGAATTAAAGGCTATGAAGAAATAAGAAATATGGAATTGAAAACCTGAGAGAGAGTACTGAACAGATGTATTAGTTTTAGCATCAGTGTCATTCAGGCAGACATTCAGAGAGCTTCATGCTTAGAGATGAAATGGAAAAACTGCATTTAGGGTTCTTCAGATTGTATTGTCTAACTACTGAGCACTGAGGTAATCAAATGATGGTAATTTTCCCTCTCAAACAACAGAGATGCTGTTGCCAAGATCCTGTATTCCCTTCTGTTCAGCTGGCTAACAGACAGAATAAATAGGCAGGTTTATCCTCGGAATGAAGCACTTTCTATCTCCATACTTGATATCTATGGATTTGAGGTATGCCGCTGTAACTTGTTTGCTCACCCCAGTAAAAGGGTTTGCTGATACTCTATGTTGCTGTAAAATGTGGATTTCGTTCGACTGAATTTCACTTTTTTGTGCTTTGTAGGACCTTACCTTCAACAGTTTTGAACAGCTTTGCATAAATTATGCAAATGAGTACCTTCAGTTCTTTTTCAACAGGGTCATTTTCAAAGAAGAACAAGTAAGCTGTCTTTATGCACTCTAATCCTCTGAGAACTGTAGATGAGTAAATTGCCTGTGAAAAATGATTTTCTTTTGAATATCCAAGGATGAATATAACAGAGAGCAAATCAGCTGGGAAGAGGTGCCTTTCTCTGACAACCAGGCCTGTATTGACCTCATTGCAGCAAAGCCACATGGGATACTCCGAATTCTTGATGACCAGAGCGGGTTTCCACAGGTGTCGTTTCTTCTTAATGTTCAGTGTTTATTTATTCATCACTACTAGTTTGCATCATTTGCATTTTAATTATCCTTCTTTTGAATGAATTTCCTCTAGGCTACAGACCATACCTTCCTTCAGAAATGCCACTATCATCATGGCAACAATCCACTGTATTCCAAGCCAAAAATGCCTCTCCCTGAATTTACTATCAAGCATTATGCTGGGAAGGTCACTTATCAGGTGCATTTAAACTACTTGCCTTGAGCCATAGAGTATTTGAATTATTCCCTAATAAAGTATTAGTGGAGGAATGGACCAAACTTTCTGTGATGCTTCACAGGTTCATAAATGTCTGGATAAGAATTACGATCAAGTTCGCCAGGATGTTCTTGACCTTTTTATTCAGAGCAAAAACAAGGTGAGAGAAATGATTTAGCTACCATTAGCTAGGAATTAAATGACCATAATAAACCTTATGAATCTTATCTCACTGTGGTTTTAGATGGTTGCATATCTCTTTATGAGTTATGCTGAGGCCCTCAACCAACAGAAATCCCATGTTGGGAAGAACAGCACAGTAACGCGGCGCCATCAGGCCTCAACGGTGGCGGCCAAGTTCCAGCTATCCCTCATGGAGCTCATTGAAAAGATGGAGAGGTAGACCACCTAAACTGTGCATTACACTGTCTACATGAATCTCTTCTTGTTGTCTTTGATTGGCTCCAGACCCATGTAAGTTATTCATCACCAAGTACTTCCTTCTACTTTTGTACTGACAGAGCCAACCCATATTTTGTGAGGTGCATAAAGCCAAACCAAAACAAGGTAAGGAACAGCAGTCACAGAGGTATTAAGCTATTTGCATCTTGGCTGGAATTGTAATCGACTGAGAGAATGTGTGTAACCCTGCAGGAGCCTGGTGTGTTTGACATGGAGCTGGTCAGTGCCCAACTTAACTATTCAGGGATTTTGGAAACAATTCGAATCAGGAGGGAGGGCTATCCGATCAGAATGCCATTTGATGTCTTCCTTTTCAGGTAAGAGCTAGAGTTGTCAAAATAAAATGAGGCAGTTTGACTCAAACTGAATTAATTATTAAATTATCTGGTTGTGTTTAGATACAAGTCCCTGCTAGGCCTCAAACAGCCTCCTCCTGCCAATGGTGAAAACTGTGTCATCATGTTGAGGAAGCTTTGTCCTGTTAGACCAGGAGCATTTCAAGTTGGTGTCACCAAGGTGAGCATGATTCTGATAAGCACACTTGTTACTATTCACCTAGTCTCAGCTGCATCTGAAATCGCATACTTCCCTAGTGCTATATAGTAGGCTTAAAACTGTATTTGAAAAGAGTAGTGTGTCCGATTTCACAGTGTTCATAAAACACTGGGCGAAAAGTACCTGGATGACTTACTATTTCTGGTGAGATTCCGAAGTGCATATCTGATGGACACTTTAACATCCCATGAGGCCATGGTAGATGAGTTATATGAAAGTCAATGAAGCAACATAACTGACACTGGTAGGTCACATGACAATGACAACATGACAGATGTAGTGCGTCTGGATGTCATTCACATATTCAGAACATATTTTTTAACAGTTGTAAAGTACGTACTAATTCAGAATAAGTACCTAGTCAGAAGGGATGCAATTTTGGACAGACCACCCGCAGGTAGTTCTTGGCAAGGTATTTTACAATGTGCACCAGACTGTGAAAGGTCTGGTTATATGAGGCTACTCTACATGTCTTTGTTTTTTTGCACATTGCAAATTTTGTTTGTTAGTTGTTCGTGAAAGAGGACATATACTTCCTGTTGGAGAGCAAGAGGGACAGAGTAAGGCATGTAGCTGCCCTGACTCTGCAGCGTTATGTCAGGATGTTCTTTGTGAGAAAACGTTATATGGCCTTCCGCATGAAGATCATACGCCTGCAGGCCCACTGCCGAGGCTTTCTCACAAGGTACAATCTATATCATTTATCACTCAAAATGCTTAGGGCTGCCCCTTTTGTAAAAATATTAATTTTACATGCTTTGCACAGGAAACGGTATGTGAAAATGAGAGCTAGTCTGGTGAAATTCCGCTCTCTGATCCATATGTACGTTGATCGCAAGAGATACATCAAGGTAAGAACAATGCAGTTTTAGTGCGTATACGCACTAAATGAATCTCACTATAGTGATCAGGCTGAGCAACAATCCCGCATTTATTAATTTGACTTCTTTCTCTTTTGTTTTAGCTGAGATATGAGGCCAGGAGAAAGGCAGAAGAGGAGCAAAGGAGAATAGAAATGGTTATGATGACAATCACTGTCTAAATCGACCACATTTTAGTGTATTTCTTATGCCTACAGTATATAGGGGAAAATAGTCTAAAATAATTTTAATTGAAAAACTTATACTAATCAAAATCTGTTCTGAATATTACACTATATATTTTATTTGCAGGAGCTGTCTAAACGGGAAGTGGTCAACGTCACTCATCTGGTCATTCCAGCTGAACTCGGAGCATTGCTGCAAGCAGCTGCCGGTACTGCATTTTCTCATGCTAAGATACATTAATATAATATATATTTAAAGAAATGATATTAAATTTTCTGTTTATCAAAGAATCCTAAAAATGTATCAAGGTTTCCACATAAAACATTAAACAGCACAAACTGTTTTCAACATTGATAATAATAAGAAATGTTTCTTTAGCATCAAATCAGCATGTTAGAATGATTTCCTAAAGAGCATGTGACTGTAAAGAATGGAGTAATGATGCTGAAAATTCAGCTTTGCCATCACATGATTAAATTGCATTTTAAAATGTATAAAAATAGAAACAGTTATTTTAAACTATAATAATATTTCACAATTTTGCTGTTTTTACTGTATTTTTTTTTAAATCAAATAAACAGCTTTGTTGAGCATAAAAAATCCTACGACCCCAAACTTACAGTACTGAACAGTAGTGTGCAGTGTTGGGAAGGTTACTTTGGAAATCTAATAGGTTACAGATTACAAGGTACCCTATTTAAAGTAAAATGTAATTTTAAATGTTAGAAGTAGTGTAACTATTTCAATTACTTTATTAAAGTCATGTAACTGATTACATTTGATTACTTTTTGATTACTTTTCTAAATTTCTAATGAATATTTTCAACTGTTATTCATTTTCAAACATTTAAAGCAGTCAGAGTTAACGTTACAGTAACACTGAGTACACTCTTAAAAATAAAGGTGCTTCAAAAGGTTCTTCGAACGATGCCATAGAAGAACCTTTTTGTCTGAATGGTTCCATAAAGAACCTTTAACATCTGAAGAACCTTTCTGTTTCACAAAAGGTTCTTTGTGGCGAAAGAAGGTTCTTCAGATTACAAAAAGGTAAGAAAGAGATGGTTCTTTAAAGAACCATCTCTTTCTTACCTTTTTGTAATCTGAAGAACCTTCTTTCGCCACAAAGAACCTTTTGTGAAACAGAAAGGTTCTTCAGATGTTAAAGGTTCTTTATGGAACCATTCAGACAAAAAGGTTCTTCTATGGCATCGTGAAGCACCTTTATTTTTAAGAGTGTACTGTCAGACTTTCAAAATCCTTCATCACTAATTTTATAGCACAGCCACAACAAAATCAGACTTTAGCACCTCTTTTTATTTTGAGATCCTTCTGAGGTTAAAATCATAACAAGATATAGTTTAATAGCTATGATACTGTTTTTGAAATTAAATCTTTGTACAACTATGACAGGAAACGCTGACATCTAACAATGCCTTGGAAAAAAAAAACTATAGCATATACATACACCTAAACAGAAAATAAAACAGTTATTGAATAAGCATGTGTCCTAAACTCCTGCAACATTGGTGTCTCATATATTTTAGAGCAGTCAATGCAATTTGGCATAGAAATCAATTAAATCTGTTTGTGTGTGTCTGTGCGAAAATATTCAGATGTAACCCATTTGTTTTGTCAGTAACTGTAATAGATTACAGTTACATTTATTTTGTAATTAAATGATGTAACTCTGTTACATGTCAGTAGTTTTCCCAACACTGATAGTGTATATATATATATATAGCATGCACTGCCTGTCTCACTTCTCACCTCTGTGTTTTTTAGGTGGCAGAGAGCTCCATTCTGATTGCTTGGCTTTAGTTCAGGCTCCCACAGTTCAGGTGGAGTCACAGCTCACGCTACCTCTTGATATCAACAACTACACCATCTCCAAATTTGTCCAGATTCACTTCAAAGTAAGACATGCCTAAGTAATATATTCCAAAATCACAAACAAGCTACAATAAGCAGACAGTTAACAAATAAGCAGATATTTTTTCTGGACTAACTAACTGGATTAACTTATAAACTGTATGTTTTTATATTTGTATTAATAAATAGGAGGCAAAGTTTGGAATGTTAACTGCACCTTTGAAGACACCACTAACCCACATTGATGACGATCTTACACATGACGCTCTAGATGTCTTTGTCATGGTACACTGCATTATATTTTGTCGAAGATTTTGCCATTGTCATCTATAATACATGCAATAAAGCTCGAATGTTAGTTCTGGAAGTGAAAATACCATTCATTTTTTCTATAGAGAAACAGATTTTTAACAATAACTTATAAACCTTTCAACACACAGACCTACTATAAGCATGAGATTGTTATGTGCCTCTGCTGTAGCCACAAGTAAGAGTGATTTCAACTTTATTAGCATTGTTATTTCTTTCACTTTGTAGATCTTGAGGTTTATGGGTGACCCACATCTAAATGGTGCTCAGGAGAATTTATTTGGAAACTACATCATCCAGAAGGGGCTTACCATCCCTGGCTTGCGGGATGAAATCTTATGTCAAACTGCCAATCAGGTTTGGAGAAACACCAATCCAGATAACTCGGAGAGAGGCTGGCTGTTGCTGCTAGCCTGCCTGAGTGCCTTTGCACCATCAGCCAAAATGGAGAAATACCTTCTGAAGTAAGCAACACACCAATATTTACATTGAACATGTCACAAACTACATTTAAGCCTTCATTGCGTTTTGGCTTTGTATGTTTTAGGTTTGTCTCAGATCATGCCTATAATGGATTCAAAGCTGTTGGCCAACACAAGCTCATTCAAGCCATGCAAAAGTCCCTGTATGGACCGGAGACAGCGAGGACTTACCCATTGTCCCTTCTGGAATGGACAGCCAATAGGAAGAAAGCAAACATGGTTTTGCAAGTGCACTGTTTTGATGGTGTGTGTCAGTTTCACTTGCATTGTTTGAAGTGAACTTGAATCAGTGTTGGCCAGTTAAAACCCTTATCAGTCAAGGTCTAATTCAGTTGCATTTAACTTTAAACCTTAACCAAACTTTAAGTCTTGTTGCACTATTACTCTAAAAAATTTTTTTTTAATTAATTTAAGTTTAAGTTAAAACCTTGATTAACAAATCCTTGATTGCCTCTAATTTCTGCCTAATTTAGTCTTTATTGGTGCAACCTACGCTAAATTTTACTTTTCAAATACACATTTCAGTATTAACCCCTGCTGAAAACAACAAATGAAACCAGCCTGTGGTGGTTGGCTGGTTTTAGCTGGTGTTACAGCCTAGGTCATAGCTGATTTACAGTAGCAGGCTGGTTTTAGACCACTTCTTTCGATGGTCAGGCTGAAAGACCAGCTGAAACCATAATATTCTGAGATACCCTTGTTTGAAATGAAAGTGATATGCACACTTATATAAGACAAACTCAATAAATAGCTTACGAAACAGTTATATAAAGCCCTGAAATGCTCTTCCATCATTGTAATCCCCTAAATCAGCCAGGCAGGTTCCTTTGTTTCCTAAAACCCTCTAGAGACAATTGTGTAAAGCGCATCTACAGTATTTCAGGTGATACCTGATCTGTAGTGATGTGCAGAATAGAGCAGTCATTTGTGTGTAGTCTTCACTCAAACACGCCTGTCAAACCACAGCTCTTAAGCGTCATGTTGTATTGACAGGGACATCTTTCCTTTGCCCTGTGCACTCCTGGACGAGTGGGGAGGAGCTGGCTGGAGATATTCTACAGCATAGGTACACAAACTATCCTTATTATGTTCCATCTGTTGTTCCACTTTGCTCGGTTTCAGTCAGTGTAGGTATTGTAATGTTACCATCTATTCATCACAAGGAGCTTTTTAATATGCTGTATGCCATGTCATTAGTACATGGCTCTTTCTTTCGGGCATGTTGGGATATGTACAGTCTATAATGAGGCCTTCATTATCTCTGCCATCTGTAATTTGCCTGAAATGAATAGTCTCATTAATTGGATCCGCAGGGGTGTGACGGAGGCCTGGAAGGGGTGTTCTGTTATCATGAAGGAGCACGGACAGTGGGCGGAGCTCGCAGGGCATGATTATGTAATGGACTTGATCGCAGACATGGAACTGATGAGAAATTTTCCCAAGCAAAAGTCCTACTTCATCATCTCCGCTGAGAGTCCCACCAGAACTAGGCCCAATGCCAGCCTGTCAGTATCTATGATATGCTTGCATGCTTATTGTACTTCTGTTTACTTTAGAAATGGATTATGTATGCTAATATGAGACATGATCATAAATATGAATTATATTTTAATAGATCTGTTTTGCATGTAATTTAAAAGTGCGTTAAATGTGAGTGTGTAATTTCTGTGGCATTAGTGGCTAACGACTAACAGTGCTTGAAAATGTTGTTTAGTGCCACTAGTTGCACAGAAATGACAAACTTCACCTTTAAGGCACGAAAAGTCAATAATTATATTATGAATATTTTAAATAATTTCTGTTAATGCTTTGCTAGCTGATTTGTCAGTCGTCTTGGACTTTATAATGACATCTAGTGGATGGCACTTCCTGCGAAAGCAAAGGTTTTTAGTTACAGATGCCACAGTAGAAATTCAAAGCAATGAGTGATTAATTCCCCTATTAAAATTGTCCAATAACAGGGAGAATTTTGGGATACAGTGAATATTCATAGCTCAGCATCTTGTGGTCCTAATATACTGTCTGTGTGCGATCTTTAAAACAACCTGCTCCATGTAGAATTAAAAAGCTTTGTACTGTATATTCCATTGATCTCATGTACATAATTTTGAATATTAAATATTTTAAAAATCTTTCTTTTTCATTAACTTTTTTTATGAGCAAAAATCACTTTTTTTAAGTATAGTTATAGGCTAAGAATATGTAGTAAGTATAGTTATTTTCAGGGGAAATATTTTTGCAGTGTTATTGTATTGTTTTCTAATATTTTGCCCTCAATATGAACTTTCACAGGGCTCTGTTTGGAAGCGGGTTTGATTCTGATGATGACAGCTCACTTCTGCTCCCCCAGACAATGCCAAGCTCCAGTCTGCCAGATTCAGATGGATATTACAGCCACGGTCAGCTGTTTTTTTTTTTTGGGGGGGGCTACTTTTTAAGCTGCTTTTACATATTCTGTTCTGATTTCTTTTTTTCCTCCAATAACTGTAAAAAATATATAGAATCAGACTTCAGTGAAGCACCAACTCAGAAAGGCATGGACAGATATCTCGACAGCCTGTTTGACCCAGTTCTGTCTGATGGTAATGGGGTAAGTGTCTCTTGGTCATTTATGCGTAATTCAGATAAGTGTAAATATAATAAAAACAATATTATTTAGAAGATAAATGCAGCTATTTATGGAAAGAAGCTTAAAATTATAACATGAATGCATGAAGAAAACAATTGGCCACTTGATCGTCATAGTGTAAGTGATTGAGTGTATCAAATGTGCTCTGTGGGCACCAGGTTCCCTGCACTGGGGGTGATTAAGTTGCCACTTTACCGTATTTCTCACAGCATTGAGCATATTTAATTTTTTGCCTTTAGCTTTATTATTTTGGTGTTTATATAAATAAATTTTTTTTTTTACCTTTTGTTTGTTTGTTGTTGTTTTTTTGGGCAAACATAAAAAAAACTTGGATTGAGGGCATTTATAAAAAAATAAGCATGGGCATTTTTCAGTCATAAGGACTAGTTAGTTTAAAAATAATAATTTTTTGCTCATTTAAAGATCCTAGACTGGTAATGATAAACAAGACTCCTGTGGTCTAGGCAAGCATGGCTCTGTCTCAGTTGCGCTAGTAAATGGGCCATGCCCCTCTTAGAGAGTATAAGGTACTCCCATGGGGAGATTGATTTCTCGTTTGACTGAGCTGGGAATGGTCCAGCCCAGAGTTGAGAGCCTGTTTTGCTTTGCCTTATCTCTTCTGCAGGATTTTGAGAAGTCATCCAGCATGTCCAGCCGTATGAAGGGAGCTGGTGGAATTGGAGGGCAGGATGGTGACAGAGAGAAGCCCCTCTCCAGCAGGCCTTATCCCCCCGGACTGCAGCCCGGTGGTGAGCTCTGCATCTGTTTTCTTTCTGCTCTCTCCTTACCACACATCAATTATGGATGGGTACCCTAGGGTCAATTGGTACCTGAAAGCAATCAATTGCCGGATAAACATTCAGACTTGCAAATTATTGTAAACCGCACATTTGCAAATGCTTTGCATGATAAATGATCAATGTACCATTTAGACTGATTTAATGCTTTGGTGATTTTAACTGACTGTGGCTTTTGGTGATTGGTGTTTCATGGGTCATTCTACAAAATGGGTGCCATTTGTGTTCCTTAAATATGTATGTGTAAAAAAAAAAAACCCTCTATAAATAGCTGATGGCAACTTTTGCTACATGTCAATTTTTCTAATCAAATAAAAAAAAAATTCAGAAGCTTTATTCTTATGCTAAATATATATAAAAATTAAACATTAATACAAAATTAGATGTAATTATATTTCATTTCTAAAATTATATTAAGATTAAAAGTTATTTAGTTAGCTTAAGGTTTGTTTTGTTTGACTAATTCAACTGTAATATTGTCAATAGTGTTACTTTTCTGAAGACATAATTATGTCATATGTTTCCCATTTTTGTTACTTGAATCAAATGAATGTTAACTGAAATAAAATATAAAAACATATTTCATTTCAGCAACATTTGTCATTGTTGCTTATTTTAATTTGAAGTACTAAAAAAACTAAAACTTAAAATAAATAAAAATGACTAAAAATGATATAGGCATATGAAAAAACAAAAACGTATAAAAATGAAATGACAAAAAAGCACAACAAAATGACTAAAATAGGAAATATAAATAATAAAATCTAATTCAAAATATTAACAATATTTATAATAGTATCATGCAGTGTCAGTGATATTTAACTATGTATATTGTTGAGAGTCTGTTTTGTGTGATTGTGTGTATACTGTATATATAAATGTGTGCAACTTAATTTAATTAGACCTGTTAAAACACCTTTTGAAATAGTAAAATAAAATACAGAGTATTTTTAGCACATCCATCCTGTTAATGAACAATGTTGCAAGGTGTTCAGTTCACTTTCAGCAATATTGTTCATATTTATTTTATATAGGGGTTGGCACAGCTAATTGGGCTTTGTCTGACCTCAAAACTTTATAGCCAAGCCAATCCTTGCATTAAATCATTTGATTAAGACATGTTAAAGGGGTAATTGCTCACTGATCCTTAGCCATATTTACTATCCTCAGCGGTGCCAGTTCTACCTGTTATGGGAGGAACAATGATGCCACCTATACCTATGCCAGCTATGTCTTCTGTGCCTCATGCACACGCCCCTACCGCCGTACCTT
Organism: Sinocyclocheilus anshuiensis; assembly: GCF_001515605.1. Lineage (NCBI taxonomy): Eukaryota > Metazoa > Chordata > Actinopteri > Cypriniformes > Cyprinidae > Sinocyclocheilus > Sinocyclocheilus anshuiensis. The sequence continues at coordinate 3,581,779 of NW_015547688.1, forward strand.
CAGTACCCCCTATGCCAGCTTTGCCTGCTATGCCACCTTTGCCAGCTGTGCCTAATGTGCCACCAATGCCTGATATGTCAGGTATGAATGCTGCATAAATGACGCTTTCTGCTGATTTATTCTCTGGGATCATTTGTGGAAGACAGCGCTGTTTATTTCTGTGTTCTAATCACAGCTATTAGAGTACATCTGCTTTATCTCTAAAGGTGTAGATCCAGCTGTCTTAGCACAGCAGCAGCAAGCCATCATCAACCAGCAAGCGATTATACTGGTGAGCACATACAGCATGACTTAAACTTGTAGTTAGCTACAGCTAAATGCGTTTGACTACTGAGCTAATGTGATGTACCACAGGCTCAGCAGATGACAATGCAAGCCATGGCCCTCCAGCAGCAGATGTATAATTCAGTGCCAGCTCCCCGCTCCAGCCAGTACAGCCCCGTGAGTACCTCTGAGCACTGATTACAATATTAATAAATTACTAGATATTAAGAGTACACCAAGGCTGGATTTATAAAATAAAAAATACTGTAAAGCAGTAATATTGTGAACTAATATTACAATTTAAAATAACTATTTTCCATTTGATTATAGTTTAAAATGTGATTTATTCCTGTGATGTCAAAGCTGTATTTTCAGCATCATTAATTCAGTCTTCAGTGCCACATGATCCCTCAGAAATCATTATAATATGCTGATTTGCTGCTCAAGAAACTTTTCTTATTATTAACAATGTTGAAATCAGCTTAATATTTTTGCATAAACCATGATATATTTATTTTCAGGATTCTGAATAGAAAGTTAAAAAGAACAGCATTTATTTGAAATAAAATCTTTCATAATATTATGAACTTTTGGTCAGGTAATGCATTCTTGCTAAATAAAAGTATGAATTTCTTCTATCTGTTGTCATCATTTTTAATCATTACATGTCTTTTATTTGAAGATTAAACAAGAAACTGGACCTGTTTCCTACAAACCAACCCGTGCTTCTCCACCACAGAAATCTTCACAGCGACAGTACAGTATGTCATTACATCAATCTATACACCTTCTTGCTTAATTTTACTCATTAAAACGACTATTTCATTAGTATGTTGATATGTTTCCAAAGGCCCAACTAGAAGGGATCCACCAGCGGGAGATGTGGTGCGAGCCACTGTCTCAAACTCTGAACATTTAGAGCCAAGTCACAACATCAAAGACATTATCAAGCAGTACCAGGCAAACCCTGTAAAACCAACAGAGATTGCAAGGTGAGAAATGAACATTTTTAGATCCAAAGGCCAGTTCCACATCTTTAATAATGAATGACCTGAACGGAAAACTGATACACAGCTAACCAATGTTCTCATTGACCTTGCAACAAAACATTGATAAAATATTAATCAAAAGAGATCTTTAAATTAGAACATAACAAAGGCCAAAGCTCTAAATGTGCTGGACTTCAATGCAGGCGGGAAGCTAAAGTGTTTTTGAAGAAACCAGACCCCCATGATGAAGCTATTATGATTCTTAAGGACCAGATGAGTGCTCCACCTCCACAGGTAGATCACTTATAGATTGTTTACCGATAAACTGACAGTGTTAAAGTCATATGAGTTACAATTATGTAAAGTATTACCAGTATGCTTTAGTGTTACCATTGCGGGTAATGCTTAGTATGTTGGTATCCCACACAACCAGCGAAAGAAAACCTACACCCCAGTCTCTCCCTCATCATCTGCAAAGAAGTATGATTATGATGGTGGGGCACTGAAACCAACAAAAAGCATCAAGATGCAGCGATCACCTCCTGTGCCAGCTGTTAGTCAGAGATTCCCGGCACCTGCACCTGGTAAACTCAGTTCATCTACAGTATGTCATTTAATTTCCGTTCGATGTAGAGGCCATATTAGCATGGCTATTGTGTTGCATTACAGTATCTAGAGAACTTCCAGTAGAAGAGGAGAATATTCAGACTCAGCTGCACAAGAGGAGCAGTGAAGAGCACTACACCTACACTAATGTACCATGGAAGATCTACTTGAGAAAAGAGGCCAGTGTCATTTGTGTTGTGATGGGTCAATGGACACAGTGCCTTTGCTCTAAATTATACAGAAATGATTATGAAACATAACATTTGTGTCATCTGTTTTTAGGTTTTTTATCCAAAAGACAGCTTCAACCACCCGCTGATGTTAGACCTGTTGTTCAAGCAGGTTTGATATATATATTTTTTTCAGTTCACTTTGGTATTAGGGCTGTCAATCAATAATGTTAATCTTGTCATTTTATAGTTAACTAACAATAAAACATTCAGTTCCTAAAAATTAAATAATAGGTCAATGTGTAACTTTGTTTTGATGGATGAAGTGTGCATGAAACGTGAGGCATAAATTTATGCAACAGTGCTCTTTACTTGTCTCACAACAATCAATAATACGTCAATAATTCAATAATAAATTATAAAATAACATTCCATAATAAAGTAACAAAACCCACTTTATGGACATAATCTGTATAAAGAGATTTAACGTTGATATTTAACAGCCATAATTTAAGCGCGCTGCTATAAAAAATATTGGGATCAGTAAGTTTTGTTTATGTTTTTGAAAGAAGTCTCTTATGCTCAGCAAGTCTTCATTGCTCAAAAATACACTAAAACAGTAATTTGTGAAATATTATTGCAATTTTAAATAACTGTTTTCTACTTTAATATATTTTAAAATGTAATTTATTCCTGTGATGGTAAAGCTGAATTTTCAGCATCAGTGTCACGTGATCCTTCAGAAATCTTTTGATATGTTGATTTGCTGCTTAAGAAACATTTCTGATTATTATCAATGTTGAAAACAGTTGTGCTGCTTAATATTTTTGTGGCAACATTTTTAAGGATTTTTTTGGATTAAAAGTAAAAAAAACAGCATTTATTTGAACTTTGACTTTACTGTCGATCAGTTTACTTGTTGAATAAAAGTATTAATTTCTTTCAGATTTATTTGACTGTAGTGTATGTAAAGCTATTTGTGTTGCTTTTACTTTTATTGACCATAATTACAATTAAACTTTGATCTTAGATTGTCCATGACACGTTCTCAGAGGCTTGCATTCGCATTACAACAGAAGAAAGGCAGAAGATGAAATGCCTTTTTGGTATGATTTATGTTAATTATCTTACATACACATTTGTCTCATGTAATATGTGAGCACTTCTTATTGAGAGGAACATTTTGTCTTCTGTATTGTGACAGTGGAGCACAACATTGACATGAATGCCACAATCCAGGATGAGAATGTGAAGAAGAAGATTGTGGTTGCTGCAAGAGACACCTGGGAGATCTACTTCTCACGCCTCTTCCCAGCATCCGTAAGGAATCGCTCTCAGATAATCCTCGCTGAAAAAACCTGTGTAGACCAGCATGAATTTCAGTCCTGGTCCAAGCTGGTTTATGTTGGTCAGAGTTGGTTTAGTGCAGGGGTAGGCAAGTTCGGTTCTAGAGAGCCGCAGTCCTGCAGAGTTCAGCTCCAACCCTAATCAAACACACCTGAACAAGCTAATCAATGTCTTCAGGATTACTAAGGCTATAGGTAGGTGAGGTTTTTTTCAGGGTTGGAGCTGAACTCTGCAGGACTGCGGCTCTCTAGGACCGAACTTGCCTACCCCTGGTTAGTGGGTGGCCCAGCATAGCACACTGTTCACAAAATGTAAATAGTGAAATTACTAGTGAACATGTCTTGCATGTCAGCATCCAAAAACACATCATACTGTATTCTGATGTTTTAAGCAGGCATTTGCTGCATCATAATGCTATTTAAAACAAACCCAAGTCAAAATCTTCCTGAACAGGGCAGTGTTGGCACAGGAGTCCAGGTGCTGTCTGTATCTCATAGAGGGATCAAGCTTTTGAAAATGGTCAGGAGCAGTGCGGTAGCTCCAGACTACTTCAGAGTTCTGCGACCCTACAGGTACCATTTTACCCTCGTTTCTAATTAAATTGTATTTTAATGACTTCAGTTAATGATCACGCCATGAATATTTTGAGTTGTGGATGTATTGTGATCATTGTTAACGTCTTACAGCTACACAGACATCATGTTCGTCACCATTCCTTCCAAAAACATGCTGGAGTTCAACCTCACCAATGAGAAACTGATTCTGTTCTCTGCCAAAGCTCCTCAGGTCAAAACCATGATTGACTACTTTATCACAGAGCTGAAAAAGGTCCGTTCTCACACACATTGGTTTGCTTCGGCGTAAGGAATCGCTCTCAGATAATCCTCGCTGAAAAAACCTGTGTAGACCAGCATGAATTTCAGTCCTGGTCCAAGCTGGTTTATGTTGGTCAGAGTTGGTTTAGTGCAGGGGTAGGCAAGTTCGGTTCTAGAGAGCCGCAGTCCTGCAGAGGTCAGCTCCAACCCTGAAAACAAAACTCACCTGCCTGTAGCCTTAGTAATCCTGAAGACATTAATTAGCTTGTTCAGGTGTGTTTGATTAGGGTTGGAGCTGAACTCTGCAGGACTGCGGCTATCTACCTCACCAGTGAGAAACTGATTCTGTTCTCTGCCAAAGCTCCTCAGGTCAAAACCATGATTGACTACTTTATCACAGAGCTGAAAAAGGTCCGTTCTCACACACATTGGTTTGCTTCGGAGATGATGTGGTGCTGTGCGTTAATTGTGCTCTCTCTCTCGCTCTAGGACTCAGACTATGTCGTTGCTGTGCGTAATTACATTACAGATGACAGAACGCTGCTGAGTTTCCACAAGGGAGACATCATACGCTTGCAGAAAATGGAAGGCCTAGATGCAGGTGAGACTGCTTTAAACCAGTCGTGAAGACCTGACATTACTCTTCACATTTGGGGGGAAAAGAGACTAAATGATTAGGACAGCAGCTCTGAAATATAACAATTGAAGACACACATGGGTCAATAATGTAATCTATTCATTATGTGTCCTTGCTGAATAAAAATATTAATTTCTTTACAAAAAAAAAAAGGACCCCAAACTTTTGATCTGTAGTTTATTGATATAGACAAATAGTATACTGGGGATTCAAAATATGTTGTAAAAGGTACAATAACTTGTTCATCTAAGCTCTGTGGCTGTTTCACAGGCCAGTGTTATGGTTGCATAGTGAAAAAGAAGGTGATTCTCCTGGAGGAATTAAAAAGAGACACACCTGATTTTGGTGGGTCGTGTGTGGACACTTGAATGGAGTGCTGTTTTGTGGTTTCTTCATGTGCTGTTTTTCTGTGCTGCACTTAGCAGTGTCATTGCAGTTGAATTGCTGGTGTGCAGACATATCTGAAATTCTGTATCCCTAGTTGCATGTATAGAACCTGTCTTCCTTCCCCATGCATGATGGTTTCACTGCTGCTTTTTATACAGGCTCTTCAGTCTACTCTTAAAATGCCATGCTACTGTCACACACACTTTCACACACCATTTCTTGTATGGTACTAAGGCTGGAAGTTTGGGGCCATTCATGGGCGATCTGGGGTTTTTCCTGTGGAGTTTGTTCAGCCAGTGGCTGCTCCTGACTTCATTAACATTCCTGTGGACAAGAAAGAGGAACCCAAGAATAAGCAGGGTCGCGTGGCCGCCTCAGCAGCTGTGGCAGTGGCTGTAGGGTCTGCCGCCGCAGCCCATGAACTCGACCGGTCTATTGAGGTATATGTGTTTAACAGGCACATAGTCTGAAATTCTGATTTACGTGTACCGTAGTCCCTTCTGAGTGCCGTTGTGTTGCTGCATCTCACCTCTAGGTGGCGTCTCCTGTCAGTGAGTATGCAGAGGCTTACGCAGACAGCGCTGACATGGACATCGATGAGAGAATCTTGCAAGACAGCCAATACAACATGGTGGAATTTGCAAAGAGATATTTCAGAGGGGCCCAGAGAAAAAATGGGTCAGTTGATTACATCATAAGGGAAACTGCGAGTTCATGTTCGCACAGTTACATAGTTGAATTAAAAGAAAATGTGTAATTGAAACATTGATATTGCTTATATTTTGCAGTGATTCATATAAGAAAAAGTCAAAGAAAACAAAGGAATCCAGGGAACCATCAGAAATGGTGAAATTTTCCAAGGTATAGAATGCGACCATACCATCACTTTTAAATATGTAAAAAAAATAGTTGATTTGAAATCAATATTCTGCCATTCTTTACTCAATATTCTATTATAAGGAATGGAGCTGGGGGTTTTAAGCTTTAAAAAAGACACAAAACAACCATAAAAGTGGTCCATACATCTTGTGCACTATATTGCAAGTCTACTGAAGTCATATGACAGCTTTGTGTGAGAAACAAATTGAATTTTAGGTTGTTATTCACAAAATTGAATAATTCAGTGGCAAAGAACCATCTCAAAGAATGAGATTTAGGGTGAATATAATGTTTTTTTCTTTCAGTGAATAATGACTTAAATATTGAACTGATGTCTTATATATCTTTTATATTATTATTTTATAATATTTTAACACCTTTTATATTATTATTATTATTATTACTACTATTGAAAAAAGATTTGTTTGGAATTACATGAGGGTGAGTAAATTATGACAAAATTTTCATTTTTTTTATGAACTATTCCTGTAAGTTTAAAGAAAATCAAGCAAGACCTCTCAAAATTTTCCATATTTCTGATGCATATTCTGATTGATTTTTGTTTTGGTTATGTAGTCTCCAATTCAAGAGTCCCTAATCGAGTTCACCGATGAAAACATGAACAAAGTAGCAGCAGAGATTTTTCTTGGTAAGCAGAATGTTCAATGTGAACTAATTAAGAGGCAGATATTTTTTACTGTCATCTATAAAAATGTTGTGTTTACTATGTAATACAACTTCAAAAATTCTTATCTTGCAGCTATAATGAAGTTTATGGGAGACTACCCTATGAAAAGCCAGATGGAGCAGGAGGTTGTGAGCACCTTCCTAAGGGTACGCAGCTCTTCAAATAGCGCAACAAGAATTCCCATCATGAATTATTAAGATAACCAGACAGGAATGTGCTAAATGTCTTTAATGCCACTGCAATATGCAATATGAATAATCTCTTTTGCAGCTGAGTGGCGAGTATGGACTACTGAGAGATGAAGCGTACTGCCAAGTCCTCAAGCAGATCACAGTGAACACCAGCTCCAAGACGTATGAGTCTGCTTTCTTCTGAATGATGAAACCATGGAGGGTTAATTTTAATGTGCCAGACAGAGTCATAGATGATCTTTTCTGTATGTCTCAGGGAGAGTTGTCAGAGAGGCTGGAGGCTGCTGTACATCCTCACTGCATACTACAAGTGTTCAGAGGCGCTCAAACCTTACCTGCTGAGGTACCTCCTAGACGTCTGTGCAAGTCCAGGGGTGCACTTTCAAGGTATACTGCTGCTTTAGCAACATGTTACAGCTACACAGATAAGATACTGACTGATGATTACACGAACATGATATATTGACAGGCATTTCCAAGGCTTGTGAGCAGAACCTAAGGAAGACGTTCCAGTATGGTGGACGTGTTGAACATCCTGATGGGATGGAACTGAAAGCTATGCTGGTTAGTTGCACATAAACAAATTTTCATGCTAATTTTAGTGACATTTTCAGCGATTTCTGCTTAAACATGCACAATCCAACATTTTCAAGGCTGGAAGGAGCTCCAAACGCCAGTTGTTTCTTCTTCCTGGTGGAATTGAACGCCATCTAAAGATCAAAACCTGCTCAGTATGTTGACTCTGTGATATTTAATGCAACTTGATCAACCATGTAATTCATTTAATTGGAACAATGTGGTTCTAATTTTTTTTTTGGTACTTTGAAGGTGGCTTTGGATGCCATCGAAGAGCTGTGCTATGAGATGGGTCTGCATAAACTTGAAGCCTTGGATGAATATGCTATATTTGTGGTCACAAACAGAGGTGAGATGACAAAAAGGAAAACACATAATCAAAATCTAATATCAGATTTGTAGTAGCTGATATGGTAGTTCATTTATCTTAGGAAATGAAAGGGTCATTTTAACTTAAGGAATAGTTCACCTAAAGATGAAAATTTACTCACCCTCAGGTCGTCCAAGATGTAGATTAATTTCTGAGAAATTTAGCATTACATCACTTGCTCACCAATGGATGCACTGTAGTGAATGGGTGCCGTCAGAATGAGAGTCCAAACAGCTGATAAAAACACCACAATAATCCACAAGCAATTCACGTGACTCCATCAATGAATGTCTTGTGAAATTAAAAGTTTTTATCAACTGTTTGGACTCTCATTCTGACGGCACCCATTCACTACAGTGCATCCGTTGGTGAGCAAGTGATACAATGTTACATTTCTCAAAATCTGTTCTGACAAAGAAACAAACTCAGCTACATGTTGAATGCCCTGGGGGTGAGTACATTTTCAGCAAATTGTCATTTTTGGGTGAACTCTTCCTCTTAAGATGATAAAAGTGTTACAAAGATTGAAAGCTGTATTCTCATGTGTTGTCAATTTTTCTCCAGGTCAGAATGTCTGCCCTCTAAACAAAAGGGAGTACATCTTGGATGTTGCTACAGAAGCTGAACATGTTGATAGCAACTACAGTCTGTGGTTTCGAAGAGTGATCTGGACGCAGCCACTGAAGTTTGACAATGAGCTTGGAGTCACTATGCATTACAATCAGGTACATCAGCCAGACTGATTCAATTTCCCAGACGTTCCTTTCATGCTTTGTGCTGCTTATTGCGCAAGTTACAAAGATCTGAGGCATTTGTTCTCGATTTGATCGAAGTTTTCTCTGTTCGGGCTACTAATCTGATCTTCATTCACATTTTACAGGTGTCCCCTGACTACTTGAAAGGGCTGCTCAATGTTGTCCCACAGGGTAAAGCCAGTGAGCAGCAGCTACAGCAAGTGTCAAAACTGGCAGCTCTGCAACATCGTGTCAAGGACTCGATCTACCTGCCCACCTTGTAATGCAATTAATCTGACTGACATCATATCCTGAATTTATCAACCAGAGAAAGAACTGACTTATGTATCAATGAAAAGCTTTAAAACGGGTCACATTTACCCCACTGAACCAAATTACTATTGCACTTCATATGTGTGAATAGATTACTAAAATTGTAACCCTTATACACATTGAAATTATTATAATATACCTTTCAAAAGTTTGGGGTCTGTAAGATTATTTTATTCATCAAGGATGCATTAAATGGATCAAAAGTGAAAGTAAAGACATTTTATAATGTTACAAAAGATTTTTGTTTCAAATAAATACTGGCCTTTTTATTTTTCTGTTTATCATATAAAAAAGTGGTATCCTCAAAAATGTTAATATTAAACAGGACAACAGTTTTCAACATTGATAATAATGAGAAATGTTTCTTATGCACCAAATCAGCATATCAGAATGATTTCTGAAGCATCATGTGACACTGAAGACTGGAGTAGTGATGCTGAAAATTCAGCTTTACCATCACAGGAATAAATTGCATTTTAACATATATTATTTAAAACAAAAGGCAGTCATTTTACATTGTGAAAATATTCTACAATATTATATTATTAATGTATTTTTGATCAAATAAATGCAGCATTGGTGGGTATAAGAGACTTCTTTCAAAAACCCAAAACTTTGAACTGTAGTTTGAGATATACATCAAGCTTGGTTGCCATCATTCTGGTCTCTTAATGAGACCGCTAATACAATCCCAGGGATCATTACTAGGTATGAGGGAGAAATTAGTCACTTTGGATAGATCTGTCCACATGTTAATTACTGTGCCAGTAATTGTAGATAGGTCAAATTCACAGTTATAAAAACACAGTGTTGTGCTTGTAATTGTTCAGTTGGCCCCTGATGGAGAACAGCACCTGGCTGATGTCCCTCAGCTAATATAAGTTACCTCTTCTATAGACTAACGTTTTCTTGTTCTCTGCCATCAGCCATGAGGTTCAGGAGTATATCCCCACCCAGCTCTTCGGTCTCCAGCGGCACCAGCAATGGTTAAACATGGTGACCCAGCACACGCAGCAGGTGCAGCCCCTCACTCCTCATCAGGCCAAAGCACAATTTCTGGGTGAGGTGTTGACTTGGGAGAACAGCCAGTGTGAAGGCGCACTGCCTTTTATTCCAAACACTGATTGTTGTGCTTGTGTCTCTGTTTCAGGGCTTGTGAGTGCTTTTGTCATGTTTGGCTCATCATTCTTCTACATACAGAGTAGCAGTAATAGTGCTATCGACACCCCATGCATACTGGCTGTCAATCAAAATGGTCTGAACTTTCTAAGAAAAGATACTCATGTAAGTTTAACCCCTTTATTTCCAATGCTTACTAAAAGCCTACAGTATGTAAAAATAACCTCAGGACTTTTTGGCCATGGTTTTTAGGCTGTATTTCTAAAACTACAGCATATTTTTAAATAAGACCTGACCTAAAAATTAAAATTCTGTCACAATTTAGAAAGCCATATGTTTGAAATGACTTGAGGGTGAGTAAATAAGTCTCTTCTGCTCATCAAGGCTGCATTTATTTGATAACAAATACAGCAAGAACAGTAATATTGTGAAATGTTAAATGCAGCCATTACTCCAGTCTTCAATGTCACATGATCCTTCAGATGTCATTTTAATATGCTGATTTGCTGCCTAAGAAACATTTCTTATTATTATCTACATTATTATTATATGTTTGTGCGAGGTACAGACTTGAATGACGAGGTTAGAAATTTTTTTGTTGTTTAATTTATACAAACAAAAGTATGCAATGATTCAGTGATTAAATATGTCATCTGCTTTGACACTGCTAAAGTGTCCATTTTACTGTATATTTTTCTGCATTTCCTCCCATGATATGTTATAACGGTCTCATATAGACGTCACAGCTGTTTTCAATGTTCTTCAGGAGCCGATGGTGAAGTTTCCGCTGAAGGAGGTCCAGTCCACCCGTACACAGAGGCCCGCAGCTGGCTCCAGTTACCCGTATGTGGAGATAATGCTGGGTGACCTAATGTCTCAACGCATTACACAGTTACAGCTGGACCAGGTATGGACTTTGGAATATATGATTGCAAATCATCATGTAATCTAATTGTGCAATATCTGCTCATTTTAACGCCCTTTTAAGGTGTGTTGTTAATCTGAGTTGGTCATTTTCACTGGGCCTGTGTGGGCGGAGCTTATTCCTGTGCGTTTGACTTTACAGAGTCTTGAGCTGTGCCGTGTTATCGCCATGCATATGGAGAACCTGCTGTCAGTACGAGAGAAGAGACTTACTCTGCCGCCCAGTGAAATCACTCTGCTCTAGCACCCCTTCTCACAGATGATATTTATTATTACTTTTATGGCAATAATTGCAATCAGACACTATTAAACTCCTACACGTCGAAAGTCAGCTGTCATTATTGATAGTGCAATATGCCTGTTTGCAATTTCAAACCCAAGTTCCAGGATTAGCTTGTTATGCACAATAATTTGCATGCATTCCTTTAGGTTGAACATATGGGCCTATAATTTAAAATGGTATAGTACTACCTCTAGTTCTGGACACGTGATCAGCAATACTTTATTTTTGTATGAGAGAGAGGGAAACACTTTTTTAGCCACTAGTTTTGAAGTTCCTCTCTTAAATACTGATTTGCACTACTTGAGACTATTGTATGTTTTAAATATTTATATATTGTTTGCATTTATGTGTCATGTGGATGTGAATGGGAAATGAACTATATGCACAATGAATGTAGGTTTAATATGAAGTCTTTATTCTAAATAAAAAAAAGAAAATCACAATTGACCTGTGTTTTCCCCAAATGTGTATTACTTATTTACAGTAGATGCACAATTTGAGGAATCATACATTGAATAATATATTTTAAAAAGCAGCATTATTATTATTATTATTAAATAAAGCAAAAACTATTAAAAACATTTTTGTTAATTGAAATAAAGCTTAAATAAATTACAATTTATTATGCAATAAAATACAATAAATAATAAAATAAAAATATATAAATATTACATGTAAAACTAAAACATTTCAAATGTCGCCTGGAATACGTTTAGGCTGAAACACTAAAATTACTAGCTGGTAATTAATAAAAGCAACATAAAAATATTCAAAAGTGAAATAAAACTAAAACTCATAAAAAAAAGAATTTAAACAAAGAGTAAGATTTTAAATAAATAATAATAAATGACAAAACACATATCATTAAAAATTAAACTAAAATTAAAAGAAAATGTAAAAATAAAAGTTAATTAAAAATTGTAATAAAAACTTTAATTGTATGTAAATAATACTAAAAGAACATGATTTGATTGGCTGCTTTCTCCATGCTATGAAATTGAATTGCTGCCAGGCAATGATCAAACATGTGAGTAAGTAAAGCTAATCCAGCGGATTCCTGATCCGTGTTTTCCACACGCACGCTGGCGGTGGGCGTGGTTTGGTGTATTGGTCACAGATTCTTGCATTCTGATTGGCTCTCCCAAGACGTGGTTCCTGTGAACTTGCCCTGTGGTCAAACTGCAGAAACACAGAGCTAAAAACTTGCACGGCTTGAGGAGTGGATACAAAAGAAACTGGAGCTTGCATGAAGGATCACATTGTTTCTCTGCACCGATTAACGCCTAACGGAATTTATATCAATCTGAGACGGCGCGGGCTGTAATATTTCTCTGATTCGGCTTCAGGATGATGAAGTTTAGGTTCAGACGGCAGGGAAACGACCCTCATCGTGAGAAAATCAAACAGGATCTGTTTGCATTCAATAAGGTATGTGGGATATATAGCGTTGGGTCTCCTCTCTCTCTCTCTCTCTCTCTCTCTCTCTCTCTCTCTCTCTCTCTCTCTCTCTCTCTCTCTCTCTTTTATAATTTATTGTTATTTTAGTATTTTTACTAAAAGCGCCATTTATTTAGCTCAGTGAGTGTTTTGTTTAGTTGAAAATAAATAATGTTTGTTTATTTATGTTTGTTATTGAGTCTTGAATGTATCCTGCAGTGGTGCTGGCAGTTGCAGGGTGATTGTGAGGATTTTTAGAGCTCTTAAATAATAATGAACATGTTACTGCTCTCCTGCCAAATTCATAGAAAGTGTTTGATTGTAGGCTCTTTACTGATGACCAAACTGGCACCATTACAGCACAATCAAACATTTCTTCCCTCCTCCTCAGTGTAAAGCAAAACAGGAGGAAATGAGCGATCTCATATTATGCATGTTTTTAGAGTAGCCTATTAAAGTCCCCACTTTTGTTCATTTCTCAAATGCTGCTGATGACATTTATCCACAGATGGTTTAGGAAAACCAGAGCGGCGGTGTCATGCTGATGAAGCGTCATGACACTGTGTGTAATGTTACAGGAAGGCCCTGTTATTTATCAGGTCACATTTTGTCAACCTGTGAAAAGAGATCTGCATCATTCGGCCAACTTCAAGCCTGGTTTTGCTTAAATTTGTCTGTTAATTTAAGGGGACATTTTTAAAATTACCCAAAAACCTGTTTCTGCAAATCACCTCTCTCTCTCTCTCTCGAGCATGCATGCATGAGGTTTCGGGCTTCCTTGAAATAGACTGAAAGAACATTTAATTCAAGCAAATGTATTCACACATGACTTATTGTGAACGTGTTCTATTTCATTTACTTTCTCTGTATTAACATGCATTTGCTAGTATGGCAATGGTTTACAACTATCATGGCCAGATATGACAATATAAGCGCATGAAAGTTGTTTGAATTAGTAGCTTTTCTTTTTGTTAGTGCACAGTTGGACTTTTATGGCTTCAAGAGAATGAGAAATATGTTGTGTTTGCGTGTAATATTCATCTTCATCAACGGAGCTCATTAAATCAGATCGAGCGTGTTGTCTCTTGTGAGTGACCTCAAAGTTTTCTCATGTTTCATGTTTATACCGGTACGAACGACTGATAATCGACTGACTAATATAGGGTTAGGGTAGTTAGGGTTAGTGGTTAGTTGTGCTACATATCTAGTTTATAGGAGTATAATGGTACACAAACATGACGGTTTGGTACGTACCTCAGTTTGTTTTTTATTAAACAGTGGTTTACTAAACAAATTGCTCTTTCTTTAAATAAATTCAGTTATAATTAACATTTTCTTAGAGATAAAAACCTACCTCAGCTTATGCTCTAAAAGGGAGCCCTTTTACAAAAGATTAGAGTTAACAACAGAGCCCAAACTTAAATTCAATTACTATTTATTTTTAAATATAATAATGAGCACTCAACTTAAAAAAATGCAAAATGCAAACCTGTAAATTGCACATAATGCAGTTTTTAAATTAACTTCTAAATTATAACATTTCTCTTTGTTGTTGAAATATATTCATTTACACAGTGGCTGTCATAACTTGTTTTATAACAGATTTATTTAAACATACATTAAATAATTAAGATATAACTAACAGGTAAAGTAAAATATAATGAGTATAATATTTCTGGAAATGCTCTTCTCTAAACTTAATTTCTCTAGCGAACTAACAGCTGTGGACACTGATGACATGCCTGAGGTAAAAAAAAATGCTACTCACATTTTGTTTACAAGCTGTATTATTGATGTCTTTCCGCGGTTGAAACACTGATTGAGCGAACACACTACATGAGACATGAGATGTTCATTCATGTTTATTTTGCGTTAAAACTAGTAGTAAAGAGGAAATGCTGCCGTTTGAACTTAGGCGTTTATACAGCGATCTGTCACACCACATCAAAGAGCGTCAAAATGGCATTTTTTGTTTGAATTTCCTGAAGAAAAAAAAAAGACAAGTTTAGACTTTGTTTCTTATCAAAATGAACAATATATAAAAAAAGGTATAAGAAGTTTCCAATGAAGTTCCATTCGTGCAGTGGTTAAAACAACACATGCATACCGAACCTAAAGACGCCTACCGAAAGTTTTTGGTACGAATAGGTGTACCGTTACACCCCTAACTAGTTTACAGTGTTGAGTTATACATGTAACAAGGTCATTATTTAATTTTGGCTTATTATTTTTTGGCTTGTTGTCTGTCTTTTGCAGGAGGTGGAGGAATTTGTCAAGGGCTCCGGAGAGCATGGTATTGTGGTGTTCAGTCTGGGTTCTCTGGTCTCCTCCATGCCAAAAGAGAAAGCTGCCATCTTCTTCAAGGCTTTCAGTATGATTCCACAGAGGGTAAGAAATAATTTTTTTTTTCCTTTTATTTTTATTTAGTTTAATATACAAGATTAACAATGCACATAAAAAATTAATATTGACAAAAAATAAGGAGAGACATTAAACATATACATATCAGATTTATGTTACACAGCATATACAGCTATAGTCCTATACATTATATATATATATATATATATATGCATACATATGTAGTTTATAATTTATTGTTATTTTAGTATTTTTACTAAAAGCGCCATTTATTTAGCTCAGTGAGTGTTTTGTTTAGTTGAAAATAAATAATGTTTGTTTATTTATGTTTGTTATTGAGTCTTGAATGTATCCTGCAGTGGTGCTGGCAGTTGCAGGGTGATTGTGAGGATTTTTAGAGCTCTTAAATAATAATGAACATGTTACTGCTCTCCTGCCAAATTCATAGAAAGTGTTTGATTGTAGGCTCTTTACTGATGACCAAACTGGCACCATTACAGCACAATCAAACATTTCTTCCCTCCTCCTCAGTGTAAAGCAAAACAGGAGGAAATGAGCGATCTCATATTATGCATGTTTTTAGAGTAGCCTATTAAAGTCCCCACTTTTGTTCATTTCTCAAATGCTGCTGATGACATTTATCCACAGATGGTTTAGGAAAACCAGAGCGGCGGTGTCATGCTGATGAAGCGTCATGACACTGTGTGTAATGTTACAGGAAGGCCCTGTTATTTATCAGGTCACATTTTGTCAACCTGTGAAAAGAGATCTGCATCATTCGGCCAACTTCAAGCCTGGTTTTGCTTAAATTTGTCTGTTAATTTAAGGGGACATTTTTAAAATTACCCAAAAACCTGTTTCTGCAAATCACTTTTGATAGCTTGTGAAGATGAATTTGACATTGTCTGTCAAATCTACTAGAGTTCCTTCCTTGCTATTTTTGGTTCTGCGTTATTGGTTTTTGTTGTTGTTGTAAAAACAAGGAAATCCCCTTCCTGACAAGACTGCACTGAATAGATCTACTGCATTGTTAATTGTAGCATCAGGGCTCATTAGAGGTCAATGAAGTATGAATTTTTTATTTTTTTTTAAGCTCAGCAGAAAAAGCGGGATTTCAAAAGTCTATATGATGTACATGACATGCGAGTTTAAGTTCTGAATGTGTGATTTCCTCTTCTCTTCTTCTACTCAGACTGTTGAACATGGATTCCCAAACCAGCCAAGTGCTTTGGCCTATGATCCCAAACTGCAGCTTATGGCCATTGGAACTAAATCAGGGGCCATCAAAATGTATCCTTTTGTGAGTGCTTTCCTCAAATACAGTGGATGTAGTTTAATTGTTTTGTTAATATACACTACTGTTTAAATGTTTGGGGTCAGTAAAAGTCACAGTAAAGACGTTTACATTGTTACAAAAAAAAGTTGATTTCAAATAATTGCTGTGCAGAATTCTCTATTTATCATTAGCTAAATAATCTTACTGACCCCAAACACTTGAACTGGAATCTATATGTACTCAAAAGTTTGTACACACCTTCTCAGTTGTTTATCTTCCCCATTCAAATAATAAATTAAAAATTTAAATCAAACAAAAATTAAGATAAATCAAAATTATGTATTTATTTTGATAATGATTTTGTAAGTATACCCACTGTTTGTGTAGATTACAGTGAGTCTCTCAATTGGCTTCGTGAGCTGCATCTATGGTTCTTAAGTATTCAGTCCAAATCATCCATTAAAACAAGTTTTTAAAGAAATTCATATATAGGTATGGAGGGGGGAGCGCTAGCTGTGGGACGGCCTGATCCGACAACCTGCCACTCACCAGATCTGAGCGAATATCTGTCAGCACTTACAAACTAATGCCTCATCCATCAGACAAGAAAACTCATGATGGAGAGAGGACAGGGACTGGTTCTGAGGTTGAGTAATGAGAGGTTTGGCTTTGAAAGCATTTCCTCTGATTGGGTGTTGGAGGGGGTGTGATGAGAGATCAAAGTTTGGTTTACCCAGTCTGACTCTCATTCTTTTTAAAACTGGATGTCTTTGAATAACATTTGGGAATATAATATTAGTTTAGTGTTGGCGAATTTCTCTCTTCTGTCATCAAGAGTTCTCTTTGAGAGACTTTTAAGTTCTGTTCAGACGTTTCTTCATTATTTTTTAACAAGGAAAGCTAAATGACTTGGTGTCACGCTAGCTTGTTTTGAGAAAAAAATCTGCGGAATGCATTTAAACATGGTACAACAATTTTAATCAAATTATTTAATAATCCAAGAGATCCCAGAGCTTTTTATTTTAGGACCCTGCTAGAGAGATATGATCAATCTCAAGACCTGCTGAAAATGTTTTACAGTGAAATATGAGGGGGAAAACTAAAGTTAGTTAAATGTAAGTTCATTTTTTTTTTTTTTCCTTTCATAAGGCTTTAAGTAATCTATGAAAATAAGGATAAACCTGAAGACATGACTTTGAGCTATACAGATAAAGAGAAAATATATATTTTTCTTTCTTGATGCCGCTGCAAGAGCAGCTTTATGGCTATATTAAACATTTCTTTTTACTTATTGATTTATTAATCATTGACATGGAACTTGCACATTAGTAAGTGAGTCATATGTTGGTCCAGTAGCTGGATTTAGTGAGTTCATTCAAATAAGGATTTGTCAGACTGATTCGAAACAGTGACTCTTTTTGAACGCTTTATTAAAGTTGTGGTAGATGTTTTCTGTATTGTGACGTACGTCTGAGTCTAACGAACAAGTTGCGCTATATGTTTTTACATGCAGCCTGTGAAGAGCGCCAAAGCTGAAAAGCAATGCGGGAAACATAAGTTATGCCCACTAACAAACTTGTTAATTTGACATGAGCTGACATGTACACATGAACTATTCTCACACTTTGCGTTAACCACAATTTAAAAACTGTTGTAATTAACATTCATGCAATCGGTGGGGGATATGCACTACATTGTGAAATTAAAGGGGTCATATGATGCTGTTTTAAAGATCATTATTTTGTGTATTTGGTGTAACAGAATATGTTGACATGCTTTAATGTTCAAAAAAACACATTATTTTTCAAATACTGTACATTATTGTAGGTCCTCTATGCCCCGCCTCTCTCAAACGCGTCGTTTTCAACAAAGCCCCCTCCTTTGACAAGCGCAGTCTGACCCAGTGCATTGTTATTGGCCGAACACCACAAGCACGCATCGGAAATGTAACGCCCCTTACTATAATCGCGAGCTTTAGCTTTCAAAGTAAATATCAAGACCATTAATAATGTCGTTAGTTTTACCATCAGTTCAAGCCCGAAAGAGCAACAGAGTCGCGTGACAGACACAGTGATGATGCAGTACACAAGCCGCGGTTAAGACAGCTGACGTTATTTCCACATAGTGACGTAGATATGTGGGGGCGTGTTAGAACGAGCTGTTTTAGGTAGGCGTGGTTGACTCTTAACTTTTATAAAGAATATCTCTTTGGATTTGAGACTTTAGTCTTTGCAACTTTACAGATCTTCTTTATGCACCAAGAGCTTGTAACACTCCAAAGAGAAAGGAAAACATGAAATCGCATCATATGACCCCTTTAAGGTCTTCCCAGTTCTGTGCATATATGCTGAATTGTATATGTGTTGATTCCATGTTGGCCTGCTTATGTCTTTCTGCTTATGTCTTTCTGCACTCCTGTCTTTAATTCATTAAGTGCAGGAGACCCAGACACTTTTCCTATGGGTCATGCGTAAACTTGGGCTAAATCAATAACCATATCCTGCTGGATGAAAAAACTATATTCTTTATGAACAGCTTATAAATTGAACACAGCATACAGCCATCCAGCATTTTATCAGTTCCTGCTGAGTTATTTGATCAAGCTGTCAATGCTTTCTTCATTAGTTCGAGAAAACTGGAACGCTGCTGTGGTTTGATAAGCTCCATTTTATCTGGATTGGTTCCAGCTCCAGATGTGTGGTTTGCACTACAGCCCGACCGATATATCATTTAGCCGATATTATCGGCCGATATGAGCCTGCCGCCGATATGAATTTTTTTTTTTACAGAACGTATATCGCAGATTAAATGCTTCTGAGTGGTGTAATTACTTAGTTTGTCCAGCAGAGTGCGCTCCATTGTTTGCACGCTCGGTTTACTCCCGAGTCCGCTGCTTCAAATTATCCACCCACCACCCACCTGCACCTATATTTGATCGTCACATTGCAATGATTCTAATTCTTAGTTTTGCATGATGATATGAATGGATGGCTCATTTTTAACAGCAGATTCAGTGACGTTAGAGACTAGAGCTGATCTGCGCATCACAGTACGCGTCTGCGGCACATTAAAGCCTGTGTTACGGCCACCGGAGCTGATCGCGGCTGGACTGGTGTTTATACTGGCCGCGCCATGGCCCAGAACTCATGCTTATCACATCGGTCACATCACATCGCGCGGCGCGCGGCCGGTGTATGTTGTCTACACTGGATGCCTTAAACTGATGCCTCGTTCTATTTATGACGTGCTGACACAAAGTTCAAATGAATTTCAACGGTCGCTTTGTCGTTTCCTGTTGCGGTGCAGACACGGTGTCAGCATAGTTTGTCAGTACAGTC
>NW_015547688.1:3601598-3602118 GCF_001515605.1 Sinocyclocheilus anshuiensis
CGGGTGTTAACCATATTTTCTACTGATTGAGAGAGGAAATACTGCAGTATATTGACTTAGAATGCCCTATTTTACTGTCATGATGAGTGAATATTGTCAAAAAATACCACAATAAATAGTGACTAAACACGACCCCTTTTAATACATGTTAATCAGGAGTCACTGTCATTTATAATCGCGGCATCGTCTGATAAAATCAACATTGATCTACACTAAAGAGAGGCTATGCGGTTGTTTTGGCTATATTACTTTTTTGTCTCAAGCAGCACTGCCTGCGTCTGAGTAACAAACTAAAAACAACAAACAAACAAAAAAGTGCATGTGATATTAACAGACGAACTATGCTCATATTTATAATCCCAAACAATCAGTAAGCGACAGGTGCTAGGAAACGCTGTTTTGTACTCATTTATTGACGAGTCGGCTGCGGTGCAGCCAACTGAATGCGCTGCTTCTCTGCCGCTCACTGCACAGAACAGACGCCGAGAGAGGTGACACTTCTCCGGGAAAGTCAGACCTC
>NW_015547688.1:3602173-3615995 GCF_001515605.1 Sinocyclocheilus anshuiensis
CAGCTGTTCCCTCACCACAGTGCAACAGTGAAAAGGGACCCCTTTCAAACAGTGTCGCATTCCGAACGTTGTTTAAGCAACATACACCGGTATTGTGGTATTTTAAAAATTCATATCATAACACAAATAAATACCGGTATTCGGTATGAACCGGTATACCGCCCAGCACTATGTCCCCGTCTTTTACTCTCACAATGAGCTTATCATATTCGTTTGCGATTTAAATACGAATGTTTTGCATGTTCAATTGATTACCAGAAAATACACAACACAGAGTTTGTGGAAAAAAAAAATTATTTATTAATTTTAGATGTTTACGTTTGGAAAAGCTGTGCTTCCTGCATAAACCTGCCCCTGTTGGTTTGGCAGTATCTTGCTTTCCCTACACTGTTACCTTGTTTAATTTCTTAATTCATGTTATATATATTTTGTTCTGTTTGTGTTAAGTTATTTATAATAAGTGAAGTTTACTGTCAAGTAGGGGTGGTCCGATCAGGATTTTTGAGGCCGATCACAGAAAGCAGTATCTGCCGATACCGATCACCGATACCAATCTTTTTAAAGCCTTCTTTTTATCATTTATAACTATATATAGTGATACTCCAATCAGGATTTTTAGACATTTTTTCAGGGCCTGAATTTCATTTTTGAAAATAGGGGGAATTCCCCTCTTAGTTGACTCTTGTGAGAGGTGAAGCAGCTTTCACACAGGAGTCCGCTACTGATCCGTGACTGTTTACCACAAACACAACATTTATCCATTATTTTGATTTAAAATCCAAACATTGTCACTGAAAATGCTTTTTCAGCATTGCAATTCTTTTTTATACAGTACAGTAATACAATCTTTCACAGACATGTTTAAACACCAATAAATATAAGCAACACATTATTCAATGCTTTTTACGTTTGCATTTACTTCTAGATTTATTAAGTTGCTCAAGCAAGTGGCAAAACATTTAAACTACTTTTCTTACGTTATCACAAACTTACCATTGACAGAAATAGACAGCTCTACTGCCTTTCCTTTATTTAAATCTTTATTACAAGCAATCCTGCGGTTCATAAACGTTGTTTTTCTACCTCTACGAGTGGCATCTATTATTGCCTTGTTTATCTAAAAGTGCTCTTTCCCTTTAAACCTAGCCAAAAAGCCATATGTCTTGACTGTGAAACAGAGTAGACTTTAATAATATGTATTTATGGTGTAATTGCTACATTTTCGTGTCAAGTCATGTTCATATTTACTGCAAACAATGCGCTGTTACTTTAATTCAGCGCTTGCAGCGCAGCAGTAGACTCGGTGCGGAAACGATCTCTGCACTGCTGCAGACGCACCACTCCTGAGCGCACTGCCGGACCGCAACTGTGTGCTGTGAACGCTTTAATCCGTTAACATGAGCGCCGAAAAAATACGCACCACGTATGCACTGCAAACGGAGTAATGTGAACCTGGCATTATGTGTGTCTGCTGCTAGTATGCATGAGTGCACGGTCTTCAGGAGAGCGCGTGAGCGCTGAATGGTTAAACACTGGCAAGAATTAAAAAGTAATGCAATTTATAAACTTTAGTGACGATGTGACACTGCCTCGATTGTGCAAGTGACAATTCCTGTGTCAACTGTGCAGCGTGCAGCTCGCTTATAGACAGACGCGATGTGTGGTGATTTGAAGACATTTGCGTATTTTGAGAGAGAAAGAGATAGCGCGCGAGAGTGGTGACTCACTCACGCTGTTTGTGAAATTACGTCTCAAAAGAGATTTTCAAATTACTTTATAAGTTACTTAATTAAGGCCGATAGTGATCGGTAGCCGATCAATCAGAGCACCCCTACTGTTAAGTGCACTGATGTCAGACTCATTTTGAATAATGAAGTTTATTGTTAAATGGTTAAATACCCTGCCTCCACTACATAAGGCCTATGTTTGTCACATCATTATAGGTGTTTGATCTCCACATTTGAGTTATCATTGCAAAAAATGTGTTTATGTATGTATATTCTGTTTATGTAGGCTATATACTCTATTCTATATACAGTACCAGTCAAAAGTTTGGACACACGAATGGGAAGTGTGTCCAAACTTTTGACTATACTGTACTATAATATAGCCTACACATAAAGAATATCGGCCGATATATCGGTATAGGTCTTTTTTTACTCCCTAATACCGGTATCGGCATCGGCCCCCAAAAAACCCATATCGGTTGGGCTCTAGTTTGCACATCAAAGGCTAGATTGCTGTGATGTGCATAGCTCTACAGCCCCGGTCATCTCGATGTCAGACGCCAGAACGGCCAAGTCTGAGGTGCGTCTGATCAAGGGTGCTGTCATCAGAATTTGTCCAGCTCATTCTGTCCAAAGCCATTAACAGAAGCTCTGGATTCATTTATTCTGTGACAAAGCCATTAACTGTACCATTAAAGTACCTGAAGCTGAGGTGTGTACTTGTTTTTTCAATGATAAAATTGTTTCTCCTATTGTATTTTAAGGTCCAGATAGATATTAGCAAGCCATTTGTAGGCAAACATTCCTGTTTAACTAAATAATGGAAATCAGGGTAGGTTATGAAATTAAGTATTTTTATTTTAAGTATTTATCCAGCCATTTTTATGAGCGTCTATATAATTTTTTTTAATAAAATATTTGCTGACCTTTTGAAAGCTTGCATCTAAAGATGTTTACAGTTGCCTTTTGTTTCTTGGCCTCAGTTTAGTGAGCATTCGATGTAATAGGAGCCTGTCTGATCATAAATGTGTCTCCGCTGCCACCACAAATTGAGGCGCAGGGGTGGGTATTATATTTTAAAGCTAAAGGGGAGGACAGACGAGGGGGTTTTAGCAAGGCGAAGTGGAAAGTAATGAGACTGCTGGGACAGAGGAGCTGTTGGAAGTGCCGGGTTCACTCCTAAAGAATGCATGTGGCTGTGCCCTAAGTTCATCCTCTGCACTTTTGTTGCTGGTCCTCATCTCAAAGACGTCTTTTGAAATGGTTTCCCGGGCCACCGCTGGAGCAGGCTTGTAATCAGGATGTGCTTCAGATTTTAGTAGCGACAGCTTTCGTGATTGACAGTGTCTGGCAGGCTGAGCCATGTAACTGTCAGAAAAGCTGCTTCTGTTGTTGGTTGTGGCTGGGCTGAAATGAGGTGCGGTCCTCAAAATGAATTTCTGTCATTACTATGGCATCCCCCTCATTTGCTCAGTGCACATTAGAGCTCATTAACCTAATCTAACAGGTGCCATTTATACTCCAATATCACAATTGATATGAATGATCATCGGCTGCAACAAAAAGAGGTCAAGTGTAAAGCATTTGTTGGTATCGTATACACAAGATGGAAAGAGAAAATCCTAAGTAATGATGTCCAAGTTCTTTCTTTTTTTGTTTGACAGGTAATGAAAATAATTGTGTAAACCGCTCTCTAAAACTCAGTAGTATCAGTGCAATTTACAATTTAAATTGTAATTTAAAATGTGCTGATCCACATCAATAGATGGCAGTGCAGCGTCTAACACCACTGTGGTATCAATATTTAGAGTACACAAAGAACTGCAATGATAATGTGAGCTAAAAACACTACAGAATGCATCTTTAATACTGTAAAATAATTACTTTAAGAAGTGTTTTTCAGTTTATCAGTAGTTTATCAGTAGTTGAAATTATTTCAGGAAATTTTGATATTGGAATAGAATTACATGTTTAGATATCAGTGTGGTTTTGAAACAACTCCAATGTTTGTGGTAATATGCTAAACCATAAAATGACTATAAAAATGATGATTTTATAAAACATATGATTCAAGTTTTGACAAGTCTTATAAAATGATACCATTACATATCAGACTCAAAACCATTTTCAGTCAAAACTATAAAGGCTTTTATGGAGTTAGGATAAAAAGAAAATGGCATTGGACATTTATTTCCGGAAGACAGTCATCCTTCCCTTCAGAGATGCATTCATATAAATTCCCAGTGTCCTCGGATTTGTATGAATCGGATGGATGGCTTGTTTCAGTGTGAGAATGGCACATTTTTATGAAAGGCAATGTATTTACCAGTATGTTTATTTCTTCAAGCAACAGCTGTAAAGTATTAAATGGTTAGTGTGCCAGAAGGGAATTATTAGAGTCATGAATTTTGTGAAATCTAATCTACGGAGGAGCAGCATATCTACATCCCAATGTTAACTGACCCTTCGCAAAGACCCGCCCCCTTAATTACTTCTGCTACATCCGACAAGCCATGGTGCTCTCACGCCACACCTCATGTTCTCACGCAGTGAAAAATACATTGCGGAGCAAAGAGGAAAATGACAACATGCAGACAGACAAGACAGAGCAGCTTACTTTTGGTATGAAACAAAGTCTCTGCTTTTAAAATTCTCTTGCCTGTTAACCGATCATTCCTTCCTCTTTACTAATTATTATAGCACAAAATAAACGTGAATGAACATCAGAAGGTATCTTATTTCAACCACAGAAAGACTCCCAATACACACCATTTTCAAGGTCATGTCCACCGATGTTAATCTACTTTCATGTCTGGTTTGTTTGTCAGACAAAATGGCAGATTCTGCATTATGATTGGTCAGATCGCCTGTCAATCAAACTCCCTGCGAAGAGTTAATTAATCCACCAATCTTTTTTTACTTTTTTTTTTTACATTTTCCTCTTCTGAACTATAGACCAATTTATCAACACAATCTTTTGCAATGTAGACTACTATTTGCTAACTAACTCACCCTTACCCTATGCAGCTGCTGAGGTGGGCAGTGTGAATAATGTAAACTATTCTAAACTAATCTGTATGCATGCCAAATAAGTGCAAGCTGCTTTCACGTGTGAAACAAGCCCAGGGTCGTCACGACTAGTACCAAAACAACATTAGTGGGAGAATTAATTGACTAGTCGGTACAACCCTTACAGGGGTTTTCTGCCTCCTAATTTAACACATTTCTTTGTATTTGGTATGAATCATCTGCCAAGAATATTACTAAATGTACTCGTACTTTCACACACATTGTCTAAAGTTGCTCTCCGGTGTTAATGTGCTGTGACTTTTAAAGTGGAGTTGATATAATTCTTGGTAGATCTTCAAAATGTCAGTTGTCTTTCCTATCATCGGTTGTCTTCTCAATCAAGCGCAGTAGCTCTGCGTAAGTGGATCTGTATGCATGGAGTCTTACCCTAGAGTGCTAGCTATCCATTTTCCTCTCCCGGCGGCATTACTGCAGCTCTCTGATCTGAGCCAGGAAGTTTGCATCTATGCCACTGCAAACACTCAAACATTTGTCTGGTCTAGAGGCATAGCCTTATCACAACTTTTAGTTTGGCAGAGTGCCTCATGAAAGACTGATGCTCTCACATTTCACATTCTCACATAGGGATGTCCTCTCTTCTGATTGAACACAGCTGAGGAAACACTCCAACGCCTCTTCATAGGTTCATTCATAACTGCTCTATCTGTTGCTGGAGCCGTTTCTTCCTGATGTTTTTAGATGGTGCTGCTGAGGGAAGTTTAAATGTCTCTTTGCATATATTTTCTCTCATGTGTCTCAGCCTAAAGCCATTAGTATTCTGTTGTGAGCCTCACGGACACACACAGGGAGCTCAAAATCACCCCCCCGCCCCCGTAGTGCACTTCAGTGGCCGGTAAGCAATCTATAGACCTTTGGAAACTCGAATAGTGAAGAAGACTCATTGAATTCTGTTTTATGCTCATTGCTGCCAAACCTTTCTACTTAAAGGGCCTCCATTTATTTACGAATTGTGGCAAGTTACTGGCTGGAAAAGGGTTTGCTTGTGGCTTCTTTTATAAGGACCTTCGCCTGTTTTGGAAATAAGCAGAACAGGCGCAGGAATCTCCTTCCAGTCAGTCTAATCAGTTGTGACATGAACTGAAAATGGCCATGCACTATGGGTAACACAAAGTTCACGGTTCAGTCTTTGTTGCTAAAACTACAGTTTCTAGAACTGCTTATTAAGCCAAAGTTCAGCTGGAGCTGCTGTATGTCAAACGTTTCATCATTTGCTGCTTTTTTTTTTTTCTTTTTTAGAAGGAATCTCAGATTGCTTAAAAGTATCATCTGATTTGAGATGCATGAATGCAATGTTATACGAGGTTAACAAGTGACTTTGTATCTCAAAAATGGTGGATACTGTGTTTTAGCATAAACAGTCTGGCTTTCGTCCATCATTCAATGACTCATTCAACAGGCATCACTTGTAATTGTTTTTTTTCTTTTTTAGAGAAAACCCCCATAATTACTGGGGTTTGTCTCTTCGCTATAGGACAACGTATGTTTACTGCATTAGACTTCAGACACAATGTCTGCTGTTTGTCACTATTCAGACCGTGAAATTGCATTATCCTTTGCTAACTAGTTGTTAGCGCTTGAGTGAGTAATTGCCGAGCATTGTTGGGAGTATGTGGAGAGGAGATGGTCGGCGTAGGCCCTCCGAGAGTGTGTTTGGCTTATGTTGTGAGAGCAGTCTGGGGCCCTGGAAGGGAGTTCTGATTGTTACATGACTTTGACATGTTAAAACTCCTTTGTGGTAATGGAGAGGGTGGAGAGTAGCTATAGTGTGGTTAAATATTTATATTATTTGGATCATGATGAATTTAAGTAATTTATTTTGAATGTGTTGTTTCCTATGGGAAAAGTGTGCTTAATTGCATTGAATGTGCTTGTGTACTTTAAATTAAAAGTATTAAAACTGCACTTGCAGATAAGATAATGTGAATGTAATAATGTTAATGAAATGAAAAGCCGCTTAAGTGTACTTAAAGAGAGTGTACTTTCATGACCACTTTCACTTAAGTGCACTTTGTAATGACAAAATTAAATGTTTTACTTTAAAGTACTTTTTAAATCATTGGGTTAATCTTTTGTTGTGCTTTAAAGAAGTAGACTGTAAATTTCAAAATGTTAATGTAACTTGAGAAAACCATTTATTCATTATATCATGTATTAATCACTAATTTATGAGAACTTGAATATACTATGTAACCTTAACTAGATTTTTCTGAGGCAATAAGTTTGCAAGATTTTTTGCAAGTAAATTTAACAAATTGAAATTTAGTGTATTTTAATGTATTGACTAACATACTAAAGCATATATAAAGTACTGAATTATAGGTTTAACTGTAATGTGTTGTTGTTTGATATTACATTTAAAGTTTTGCAACTTCATTAGCCATACAAGCAGAAATGACATTAAAGAATATTTTAGTTCATAAATCCATAATGGAATTAAGTCCATAAATGCTTGTCAGTACATTCACCAGGACATTCTAACCATATTTCAAAGGCAGTAGAATTGTGAAATACATATAAATGTACTGAAATTCCACTTAAGTTGGTAAAAAGGCAGCTAATAGCATTTTATATAAATTTAAACTGTAATACATTTTAATTTCAATTAATATTCAATTAAGTATGTAAAAAGTGCTTAAGTTCTTTTGAATAGTACTTTTTTGTTCAAGTAAGCTAGTTTCATTTTCACAAGAGTTATGCAAAATGAAAATTGTCATTTGCTCACCCTTATGTTATTCTGAACTCCTCGACATTGTTGTAGAACACAAAAGGAGTTGTTTTGGGGAGAAAAAAAAAAAAAAAAGTTTCCTTTTTTTCTATACAATGAAAGTTTCTCTTATATCTCTAAACCCAAACACCTGCCACATCCAGGTACTGGATATCCAGATGAGCAATTTAAAAGGAAAATGTTCAGGTTTGTAAAGACTAGGGTCTGTTTCTGTTTGCATTAATGTAAAATCTGTCTTCTTTGGCTATAATTTTGATAATCTTGATCAAATTAATTTGCATTGCGGAGTCTTATTGGCATCTAATACTAGTTTGATTTTCATGGATTACTTGAGGGGAAAAAAGAATTAAGATTAGAATGTTTTTGAGCTGTTTTGGATGCCTTCACTAACTTAAAATTCATGTTCTTTTTGTTTTGAGAATATCAGGTTCTGTTTTGAGTGTCTGCGTGTTACTTCCAATGGAAACACTATTATTCATAGACGTAGCTGAAGGAAATGAATTCTCAATGCAGAATTCAGAGCCTGTCTGAAAGACGCTATGAGTGAGGATGTGAAGGTCTCTCAAATTAGATTGTCTAACACATAAAAGCCTGCATGACGAGGACAGAATTCCCTGTGTCAAAGTTGTCAAATGGGTCTCGATGAATCTTAAAAAAGGGTTCACCACAAACCGGAAATTCCTTTCTTTCTCCATGTCAACAAACCAAAACCATGCTTTGCCCTGCTCAGAGTGCAGCCATCTCGTGGTTTGTAATCTCTCCACACCATTACGTTGGCTCAGAAAGGAGGGTTTAATTCTTGTTATATTGACTGTAGGGGGAGTTTTTGCGGGGGAAAAAATGACAGGGCCTCTCTGTTCATGTTAATAACCTGTGGAGTTATCAGAGCTGAGTGTGAGAGAATTTTACAGATGTTTCTGCTTCTCTGTTTAATTCCCACACTCAACACAGAGGCCCTGCACTCCCAGCATGCTTCACACACCTTTCTGTGCTCTATGCTTGGACCTTCTTTTGGTGATGTACAATTTTTTTTTTCTACCTCACTTATTGTGTCCATTTTCTCCCTTTTGATCATCTCCGCCACTTCTTTCTCTGTCTTCCCTTTTTCTCTGCCTATTGTGCAGGAGCATGATGTAATCCTTAATGGAGTGGAGCTGATCAAAGGGACACATCCTACTTCACTGCAATTCTATGGACTTCATCCTTTAGAGGTTGTTTTTGTATTATCCTTTATTATAATAATAATAATAATAATAAAATATTATTATTATTATTATTATTTTAATTCTTCTTTAGCTCAAGTGCTACTGCATAGTGCTTGCAACACCAAGGTCATGGGTTTGATTCCCAGGGAATACAAGAACTGATAAAAGCAAATGCCAAATGCATTAATAGAAATTACAGGAAGAATGAAAACGAGTGCATTTACATTATTTATAAAATGTTATCTTACTACTATCTACTTTATCTTACTACTATCATTAATTACTCTTACTACTATCACACTCATGTCATTCCAAAGCCGTGATGAAATCCGAGAGCTTTCTGGCCCTGCATAGACCGCAGCATGACTACCACGTTCAAGACCCAGAAAGGTAGTAAGGACATTGTTAAAGTAGTCCATGTTTCAGAAGCTACGGGAATACTTTTTGTCTCATGGACTATTTTAACGATGTCCTTACTATCTTTCTGGGCCTTGAACGTGGTAGTTGTGTTGCTGTCTATGGAGGGTCAGAAACTTTTCAACAAAAATATCTTAATTTGTGTTCTGAAGATGAACAAAGGTCTTACAGGTTTGGAACGACATGTGGGTGAGTAATTAATGACAGAATATTTATTTTTGGGTGAACTAACCCTTTTTTAAAAAACTATGCAAAAACCACATTTGCTAAATTTTTTTTCTTTTTTCTTTTTCCTGGTAAAGAGGTTTTATGCAGGCAAAAATTGTTTGTTACATAAACCATTTATGACCATTATCTGATGAACAACATTGTCTTAGATGTTAACATGACCTTTCATGTTGTCAGGTTATGCATAATTGGTGTAAGATGTTACATGTTTCCCAGCTTTTGAACCTTTCATTGTGTAGCGTTTTTTAGGGGCATAGCATATGAGCCCCTTCTCCAAATAACAGTATGCCTGCTCCTGTGTGACATAATCGAGATGCTGCCATGGCAACCAAGGGGACTTCAGAATGGAGCAGTTCGTCTGGGGTGCTGTTTCAAGAGCCTGGTTGTGTAAGACATTATGGGCTTGATTAGGCAGCAGCTGAAGTGGCTCTCAGAGCACTGCGTGTGAGGTGGCAGGGTGACGTGAGGCAGTGCCACACAGTCTGAGCTTTTGTTCTGGACTCAGTGGAGCTGACAGTGTGTCCTGTGCTCCCCTCAAACCATGACTGCATCTCTTCTCATTAGTCTGAATCCGATGTACCTATCCTGCCTCACGAGCAAGTTTGCAGAGAGAGATGGCCTGTGTTCAGTATCATGATGTCCAGTCCAACCCTTTCCAAATGAATCCAAAAAACAATGACAATATAACGAAAATGCGTGCATGAAAGTATTTATTATTAAATATTAAAATAAAAAGAAAAATATAATAATTTTTATAAACATATAGATATTAAATAAGTTAAATGAGTAAATAAGTTTTAAAATAAAAATAAGTTTTATTTAAAAAGTTAAGTAAAAAATGTTTGGGTGAGGTCTGAACCCAGGTCTCTTTACACACTTAAGAAATTATTTAACAACTGAAATTTTAATTATTTTTCTTGAAGTGAGCCAACATTGCCCCCTCAGTAAACAAACAAAAAAAAAAGTGCATGAAACTTGTGGCTGTTTGAAAATGCAATGTTACTGTTATTCAGCATACTTCAATTAAATACTGTGTGCGAATGTATTTATCTTTTTGCTCTTTGGTCAAATAATAGTACTTGTTAAACGCTTTGTTTATTATTCATCAAGCTGGAATATGATGGTCAGGTATGGGGCATTACATTGTGAAATAGGGTATTTAACACCGTGTTGTTGGGTTGTATACTGAACATTTTTGACAGTATGTTTGGTCATCTTGGTAAGTGCATGCTTTGCATGGTACATACTATTAAATAGTATGCAATATGCATAGTGTGCCCTTCCAGACACACTCATGCTCTTATTTTAAAAAAAGATTTACTTTTAAAGAGCTGCTCTCTTTCACCAAGGCCTGCTGAATTTAGTTATTCTGAGGATGGCTCTTTCTTCCTGCAGAGTTTGGATCGTTTTACGTGGATCAGATTTGACCTAGATATCCACTCTTTTGTTATGAGAGTGGAGGGCTGTGTAGTTTTGTAATGAAAAGCAGACTACAATAGCCGTCCAGAAATCATTTGAGCAACAGTCTCTTCAAGAAAATCACGATCAGCTTTGCCAGCTGCTGTTGATGTCAAACTGAAAAAGAGAAGTGGGAGATTTCTGCTTATTCTGGAGACATTTATGATCCGATTGAGTGTGGGCCAATCCTTTTGATTGGATTTTGGCTCAGTTCTTAGTATTTAGTTCAGTGGGCTGTTTAATGAGCATTATATGACTGTAATTAATTCCCTCAGAGAATCCTCCGTTTCTTGAGTTTAAGTCATTACACAGTGATGCTTCTTGAATTTTTCACCACATTAACATTTAGCTTTGATTGGCTTGATTTCCCTTTGAAAGAAAGAAGAATAAAAGTATGGGCCTGCAAGATATTGTGATCCATTGGAGCTAAGACGTGGCAATAAGTGTCTTAAGTAGGGCTGCAACTATTCGATAAAAACGGTAATGAATATCAAATTACGTTTCTGATTAGTCTCCTGTTACAAAAACATTACCATTTTGCAAAAACTTTGTCATAACAGCAATTAAGTGATTCGAAACCTGTGTTGGCATTAACTTTGAAAACACTATAGAGCACACACATGTCCCTTAAAACAGAAAAAGAGACTTGAAGACCATATACAATGCTAGACATCAAATTTAGGTTTTTAATTAATCTTATGCAATACACATTTCTTGTAAACTGTAACTTCAAAATAATTGGAAGTCCCTTACTTCACAATACTTTTATAGTAAAGTCATTACTTTATATGCACAGTGTGTGTATAGCGAGCATTTATAAAGACTTCAGTTTGCATGCTGTTTGAAGAGAGTAAGAATGAATATTTGATCAGTTGAAAATATAATTGACTCAATAATCGATTATGAAAGCCTAGTCTGAAGCTTTTTCCCTTGACTGCACATTAAGATATGGGGCTCCTGGGGTGGAGATGACTGGACTTCATAAAGACACTGCTGCCGTCACTCAGATACACTTTCTCTATGGACAGGTAAGATAATGTTTCAATCATTGTAGCTTATTAGGTGTTGGTGTGTGTTTTATTGAAGTTGTAGGGGGCTTTTATTTAGAAAGTTGCCATTTGAACAGTTGTGTCTTTAAACCATATGCGATGTTTTTTTTTCTGTTTATAGGGGAGGATACTTTCTTTGTTGGATGATAACACCATTCACCTATGGGAGATTGTGCAGAGAGAAAACCGATCACATTTGGTGGAGGTTCACAGCTTCAGCCTGCCTGGCAGGCCAGGCATCGAGAGCACCAGGTAAGGTTTTGTTCCTTATTCTGGTTGCATTTCCCCAAATTAGCTTAGTGATGCCCTTTATCATCTTGTCCAAACCATGACCTTTATGTTGCTGCTTCTCCTGTGTAGTGCGACACGTGTGACCGTCATGCTGTTGAAGCTGAGCTGTGATCTTCTTGCTCTGGGCACTGAAGGTGGTGGGGTGCACTTCCTGGAACTGCCCACCCTCACCTTGCTGAACAAGTCACTGTTCCAGGATGAGATCATGCAGAGGTGAGAGCTGCCCTTCCCGTGTCCATATTGACCTTGTCATGTCATCAGCTCATCCAGATGTTACCACTTTACTATAGCTGTCAGAGAATGAAAAGGCAAGTTTTTTTTTTTTGGGCTCTGTTCAAATGTGCATGTGTAAAACTGAAATCTGAAAACTGAAAGATTTTTTAAAAGTCTGTTATGCTCTCCAAGGCTTCATTTATTTGGTCAAAAATAAAAAAAATACAAATAATACAGTAAAAACCACAGTATTGTGAAATAATTTTAATTTAAGATAACTTTTCTATTGTTTTATATATATATATATATATAAAAAGTAATTTATTCCTTTGATGGCAAAGCTGAAATTTCAGCATCATTACTCCAGTCTTCAGTGACACATGATCCTTTAGAAATCATTCTGATATGTGACCCTGGAGCACAAAAGCAGTCTTAAGTCGCTGGGGTATATTTGTAGCAATAGCCAACAATACATTGTATGGGTCAAAATTATCTATTTTACTTTTATGCCAAAAATCATTAGGATATTAAGTAAAGTTCATGATCCATGAAGATATTTTGTAAATTTCCTACCGTAGATCAGAGGTTTAAAGAGTACCTAAAAACCATACTTGAGTAAAAGTACAGATACCTTACAGTGAAAATTACTCCACTACACATTACAAGTCACCAATTCCAAAACAACTTGAGTAAAAGTCTTAGAGTATCTGATTTTAACAGTACTTAAGTATTTTACTTATACTAAATATAGGCTCAAAGATTGCACTAGTCAAAGAGACATGCCAGACTTTCAAATCTCTGCCCAGTGTGGAAGCCTGCACAGCTAGGGCGAGAGAACAGAAGAGCCAGGAGTGGCTCGCATATCTAGATCGTAGAATCTGATGAAGGTAATGGGCGTGGACCAACCCCCAGCGTTGCAGATGTCCTGCATAGACACACCTGCTAAAAAGGCCTTGGAGGCCGCCACACTTCGAGTGGAGTGAGCCTTGACCCCTAGCGGCGAGGGGAGATCAGAGGACTCATAAGAGATAGAGATGGCATCCACTATCCACCGACTGAGGGTCTGTTTCGTAGCTGGAAGACCTCTTGTGAGGAGAGCAATCACGTTTATTTTCTAAAACCAAAATAAAACTGAACACCTCAAAATCCTCAAAATTACAAACAAAACAAAAAAAAAATTCAAAAAGGTCTCTTCAGTATAATGGATAAATAAAATAAATAAAATAACAATTCGGGGATTAAAGTTTTCCGTCAGTTCATAAAGACAGACACTTGCTTCATTCCTGAATGATTCAGCTGTTGGGACGAATCAATTGAATGAATGATTCAGTGATAAAATCAGTGACTTACCACCACCTGCTGGTGGATTTAGTTTCATTTTTAGCGTATAATTTCAGTTATTTAAATAATTTAATATTT
>NW_015547688.1:3626587-3627217 GCF_001515605.1 Sinocyclocheilus anshuiensis
TTTTATTTTTTTGCACCCTCAGATTCCAGATTTTCAAATAGTTGTATCTCGGCCAAATATTGTCCTATCCTATACATCAATGGAAAGCTTATTTATTCAGCTTTCAGATGATGTATAAATCTCAATTTCGAAAAACTCTTATGACTGGTTTTGTGGTCCAGGGCAGAGGTGTAAAGAGTACCTAAAAGTACCTAAAAAGCCGAAACAACCATACTTGAGTAAAAGTACAGATAACTTACAGTGAAAATTACTCCACTACACGTTACAAGTCACCAATTCCAAAACAACTTGAGTAAAAGTCAGAGTATCTGATTTTAACAGTACTTAAGTATTTTACTTATACTAAATATAGGCTCAAAGATGCACTAGTCAAAGAAACATGCCAGTGATAAACTGTAACATTGTGGAGAAGCTGCAGAAAACAGGCAGAGACAAGGATCTATGTGCTGGTATTTCATGGAAAAACTAGAACAAACAATAAGGCAAAAACCAAAGAGAACAAAGAACAGAATGACTGGCAAACAGACAACTCACAAGGAACTAAAGAAAAACTAGGGCTATATATACACAGGGGGCTAACAAGCTTAACAAGATAAGACACACCTGGGGAGACTAATCAAGGGGAACCAA
>NW_015547688.1:3627464-3635498 GCF_001515605.1 Sinocyclocheilus anshuiensis
AACTGACTACAAACACCACGGGAGACAGGAAGTGACATAAAAGTCCAGGGCAAGGCACAGGGAGCATGAAACAAAAACAAGAGAGTTGATTTGTGAGGAGAGCAATCACGTTTATTTTCTAAAACCAAAATAAAACTGAACACCTCAAAATTACAAAACAAACAAACAAAACAAAAAAAAAATTCAAAAAGGTCTCTTCAGT
The DNA here is from genome assembly GCF_001515605.1 of Sinocyclocheilus anshuiensis. Lineage (NCBI taxonomy): Eukaryota > Metazoa > Chordata > Actinopteri > Cypriniformes > Cyprinidae > Sinocyclocheilus > Sinocyclocheilus anshuiensis. Next base: position 3,627,667 of record NW_015547688.1, read on the forward strand.
ATAATGGATAAATAAAATAATGTTAAGTAAAATGAAAAAGCCGAAGCCTTCTTGCATTGGATGTGCTGGTTTGGGCCTCATTGCCAGCTGCAGTCATGTCCTCATCTCATATATAAAACACCTGTGAATCACAAATACTTGCTAAGGAACTCGCATTCACATAAAGTAGCCTTGTTGACAAATTTGGGTGAGTAAGGTCAAAACGCACAAAACACAGTACTTTCAGTGACCTGTAATAGGCAGTATCACGTCTTTTGTAGCAGAAATAAACTGCTGCAGAAAAAGCTAGGTCCATGCAAAATGTAATGTGTAACTGCAACACTCATTTCAAATGTAGTGGAGAAAAGGGTAAAAGTTGCTAATATCTTTGATACTCAGTACAACTACAAAGTACCCGAAAAGATACTCAAGTACAGTAACTAATTACATTTACTCCAATACTTTACACCTCTGCCGTAGATATATCAAAACGTAATTTTTGATTAGTAATATGCATTGCTAAGAACTTCATTTGGACAACTTTAAAGGCAATTTTCTCAATATTTAGATTTTTTGCACCCTCAGATTCCAGATTTTCAAATAGTTATATCTCGACCAAATATTGTCCTATCATAACAAAACCATACATCAATTGAAAGCTCATTTATTCAGCTTTCAGATGTATGTATGAATGTATAAATCTCAATTTCAAAAAAATTGACCCTTATGATTGGTTTTGTGATCCAGGGTCACATATGCTGATTTGCTGCTCAAGAAACATTTCTCATTATTATCCGAAAACAGTTGTGTTACTTGATATTTTGATATTTGATACACTGTAATACATTGTTTCACAATTCTTTGAATAGAATTTTGAAATATTTAATAAAAATATAATGTCTTTATATATCTTTACTTTCATTTTTGATCAGTTAAATGCATCCTTGCAGAATAAAAGTATTTATTAGCATAACCCTAACCCTGTCTGCAACCACTCTGAAAAGGATTTTCTGAATGTCTCTCAGGGGACAGCGGGTATTTTTTTAAGCCTCTGTGACTCAGGACGTCTACACTGGACACTAATAAAGATGGCCGTGCAGACAGATTCCACAGCACTTACCTCATAAAATAAGCATTTGGGGACTCCCACGCCATCTGAGAGGACTGTGCATTAGGTTAATGAAGCTGCAGCAAGACCTTTTGTTTATTTTCTTTTCCTCCTTTGGCCCTATCCGAGCTGCTTTTGTCACACTTCTCTCATACTCTTTGAACTGGGAACGAGTCAAACTTCCTGATTCGCCCCTTCTTGCCCCCAGCTGTGGCTGTCTGTTACTCTGTCAGTAGATTATATACAGCTTGAGCTTTCCTGTCCCCACTGCCAAGGCACCGACTTCACACCGCCACAGTTAGACGTTTGGAGTTCAGAAAGGCCTCGATCCCTGTGATCTGATGGGATCTTTAAGCCGCTGCTATCCATTTGTTATTGTAAGAATAATACACTGTTCATTAAGAAGAAACATGTTTTTCCTAATGGCTGTAATTATGTCTGCTACAAGGCAGAAAATCACACTAACTATTCATCTTACTCTTTAAAGACGTTATTTAACTCGAGATAAATTTCCCTGATTTCCCGAGATAAATTACAGCTTTCCCAGTGTGCCCTTTTGCAGATATAGCCTGGGTGGCTAAATGTGGAGTTCATCTGCTTCTGAGAGACCTTGAATTGCTCATTAACTGAGCACAATTTAGGGTAATGGGCATCCTATCTGAGCCACTGGTAATAAGTATGTGTCAGCCAGGAAACTACTGAACAAAATGCTTTTGTACCAAGTGCCAAATCTCTTGGGCCCCAGCCGAGGAGGTGTTTAAAATGGGGGATATGAGCTTTGCACACTCATCTTTGGGAATCAGCAGGATCTGGAATGCCAGAATATAGTCTGTGGCTCAGTAGAAAAAAACATTATTGTGTTTTGTGGTGATTTGTTTTTCTTTAAGACATGGGGGCATCTAGATTGGCATGTACTGTATGAGTTTTAATGTCTTCAGAATACTTTCTATAATTACAAATGGTGTGCTTGCAAGTATGAAACATAATATGCATCCACTGTTGTGTGGCCATCCTCTACTAACCTCACTGAAAACTAGTTTGGAAAACTATCTTACAATATCATTCTTCTATTTTTGTAAATTAAGGGTTCCTACAATCATGAAAAACCTGGGATTATTAGGGTTTATTATTATTATTATCTTTGAGATAATGTAATATTAAGATGATTTAACATTTAAAATTATTTTATTAAAAAAATTATTACATTTATAATTTATTTATTTTATAGGACAAAATGTATTTATTAATTTTTATATTTTATAATGATTGTATTATTATTTAACATTTATATGTAAAATATGTGTGTGTGTATATAAATAAATAAATAATGTAAAATATGAATTATATGATTGATGTAATTATATGACAGTATAGTGATGATGGCTGTTTTATTATTTATTTCTAATAAATATGCTCAGCTTTGTAATTTGACTTTTTTTTTTTTAGAAATTGCTCTTTGTGATTTCAGTCTCTATAAAATCCTTATCCAGTAATCATGACTAACTAGAAAAATCAGGCAAAGATCATTTGAAAATCATAGTTCAATTCATTAGAACCTTATAGCCTTGTTCTGCACATTTTCAGTTTTTATAAAATTATCTAAGATCTAAAATTGCAAGATCTTCCATTAACTTTGACAATGTTCAACATTCTGAAGCGTTAATGCCATTTCAGTGTTTCCATACTAATTTCTGATTATTTATTTATTTATTTAGTCATTTAGCAGACGCTTTTATCCAAAGCGACTTACAAATGAGGACAATAAAAGCAGTCAAAACTAACAAAAGAGCAACAATATATAAGTGCAAATGACAAGTCTCAGTAGCCTAACACAGTACACGTAGCAAGGTATATATATATATATCACATATATACACACACATATATATGTGTATGTGTGTGTATATATATATATATACATACACATACACATACACACATACATACACATACATGCATATATACATGTGATTATCATCACATACTGACTTATAAACAGCGGTATGTCTTTCAAATCTGTTTTTCTGTTTCTTCAATTTTCTTGTAAAACCCTTATGTTGTTTGTGTGAATTTTTTTTTCTTGTGGCTGTTCTTATCCGAAGCCAAGCCACCAGATGACGACTCCAGTCCTTCTTTTCCATGCGCCTTCCTCTTTTCCTCTTTCCCTTCATGGCTGCACCTCATCCCGACTCTGTGTGTGTACCATGCACATTCCAGCTCTTGAATCCATGCCACAGCCACAGAGGAATCCCGGACTGTGGCTTTTGATTGGTCATCATTTGTCTGACTTTCAAACTGAATTTAAGCATGTCAGCGTCTGATAATGTTGTCAACTTCTGCTGTTACTTTTGCATTGAAACCCCTGATATTTTTTTTGTTTATTGAACATTGTGTTTTCTTTCCGTTCACCCCTTTAGACTTTGCAAACATGAATCAAGAGTAATTGTTACCAAATGTTCGATACATTGTTCTCAAAGCTTGGAGCGTGGTTTATTCATTGTTCATTGAACCCTGAGACCTGCACATTTTTCCATGCGAAATGCTTTTCCACACAAGCCTGCGTTTGATTCGGTTGAGAAAAAAAGTGCTGAGTGAAGTTTTGCAGTAAAGGTTTTCTGTAGTTCAGTAGCGCTCTGTGTTTGGGGAGTTACGTTGTGTGTACATGGATTTGGGGTTTTCACCAAATTGAAGTGCAGTTGGGCGGCACTACAAAGAGAATAAATCTTCCCAGTGAATCTTCTGAATAAAAGCTTGCTATTTGTAATGTCATTCACATGTCTGGTTATTCCCCTTTTCAGCGTTCCAGAGGAGTACAAGTGTGGAAAATCATTGGGGCCTGTGGAGTCCCTGCAGGAACATCCGCAAGACTCTGATAAAATCCTCATTGGTTACAGCAGATGTTTGGTTGTACTCTGGGACCTCAACAGTCGGCATGTAGACAACCTCTTCCTGGGAAAGCAGGTGGGTTTGTGTGTGAGTTTGCTTGATGTCTCTCAAATGGGTTTCAACACTCGTTGGGGTTGTGGTTGAAATGCATTGAATTGAAATAGAAAAATAGTGATCAGGTCAAGAGATCTGTCCACGATTCATAAAACCTCCTTTTAATTCCATCTTTAAATCATCAGTGCTTAAAGTTAAGATGTCTAGATGGTTTAACTCAGACCTTTTGACCACTTCCTTTCATCTCACTTCCATTCGTCTTTGGTCCTTCTTTGACGCTGTGTATTGTGTGGGACGGTCACTCTTGCAGCAGCTGGAGAGTTTGGTCTGGGAACGGTCCGGGAACAGCTTTGTTAGTTCCCATAGTGATGGCGGATACATGGTGTGGGCTGTCAGCAGCAGCAATCCCTGCACTCATGACCCCATCTCATCCACAGTACCATATGGTGAGCCGAAACACGTCAATTACACACCCTTCCCTTTTTCTCTTTGTTTCTCACACACACAGATTGTTCGTGAGCAGTTTGTTTACATGTGCAATTACAATGTTCAAGTGGTCAAGTTGCATTTTCCATCTGTCTGTCCAAGTGTAAACTATCGTTCATAAGTTTGGGGTCAGATTAAAAAAAAACAAAACAAAAAAAAACTTTTTTTAAGTTAAAAAATGCCTACTTTTATTCATCAAGGATGCATTAAATTGGTCAAAAGTGACAGTAAAGACAGTTTTCAGATAAATGCTGTTCTTTTGAACTTGAATCCTGGAAAAAATGCATTACAGTTTTCGCAAAAAATATTAACCAGCACAACAGTTTTCAACATTGACAATTAGAAATGTTTCTCGTGCAGCAAATCAGTATATTAGAATGATTTCTGAAGGATCATGTGACACTGAAGACTGGAGGAATGATGCTGATAATTAAGCTTTGCATCACAGGAATAAATTACATGTTAAAATATAGTTAAATACGTAGGGATGCACCGAATATTCGGCAACCGAAATTATTTGGCCGAAAATAGCAAAAAAAATCTCTTTCTTTGTTTGGCCGAATAAGCGAAAAGGCCGAATAATATGTACCGAACAATGACGAACGTGATTAAATAGAGGCACGTGCTAAAGCAGCAAACATCGGCAGTGTGAAAGTATTTAAAACTATCAGAGAAAGACGCAGAAATCATTACAAGCACGAAGCACCGACAGCGAGAGTTTAGTGCTGCATCACATGTCTCCGATGAGAAGAAGAGGTGGCTAATGCTAGTGGTTACTGTATGATGATTGAAATCGCGAAATGGCCTCAAACGATTAGTAAATAAACTGCAGAATGTTATATTTTCTAATGCACGCACGAATTGCATGTATTCTGACAGCGCTGCACGAGCTCGCGGCGCCAGGGTTCAGAGTCCAAAGCGCGAGGAAAATCTGCGCTAAAACTGTGTTACTCGTCAGTTGCTCAGTAACATTTTTGTGAATTTTTTTTAAAGGCATGTGACCAGGTGATACGTGCGACAAACATCTTCTAATGAGAATCATTTGTCAACAAAAAGAAGCACCGAGATATTCCTGCGAGTTTCTGCCAAAATAAAAGCCGAGCAAAAGCAACAACTCCATCAACATTCATAAATGTTAGTATTGTAATTTTACTGTTGTTCTGTAAAAAAGTAAGTAAAATAAAAAAGTAAGACAACAATAATGATAATAATAATTACCCTACAACAGCTCTATTAATACATGTATTATAACATTCACACATGGTGGTCAAATTGGGATCTGTAATATATTCTAATGTTTTAAAAGAAGTCTCTTCTGCTCAGCAAGGCTGCCTTTATTTGTACAGTAAAAAAACACATGCCTGATTCAAGTCAATTTTTGAGTCAGTCAATTTTACTAACTCATTAATTTTAAGTTGAATTGTGCTTTGTTGGTATAATGTCTGCTAGAATGTTAAAAAAATGTTCAGTGTTCAGTAAATATTTTAAAATTAGTTGTTTTTTTAATGTATTTTTTATTTGAAAAGCAGGACAAAACAGTAAAAAGCACATTTTGGCTATTTAATTAATGCAATGGTGAAAAAAAAAAAGTGAAAAACTGTGTTCGGTATTCAGTATTCGGCCTTCGGCCCAGTGTTTCATTTTGTTCGGCTTCGGCCAAGAATTTTCATTTCGGTGCATCCCTATAAATAAGATATGATTCTTTCACATAATATTTTTAAATAATATTTCACACTATTACTGTATTTTTTATTTATTTATTTTTTTTCACTGTAGTATTGATCAAATAAATGGAGCGTTGGTGGGAGCTATCTTTCAGAAACATTAAGACACATCTTACTAACCCAAACTTTTGAGGCTTATTGTTGTCCGATTAATGTAAAAACATGTTGGACAAATCCGAGCTGCAATCGCATGGTCCAGGTCAAGTACAATTTCAGTCAGACTAAAGTGTTTACATTTAAATAAGACACTCTTTTGTTTTATTCTGGCTGAAATTAAACATTTAACATGCATGTAAACACACTTCATGTTTTGGGCTGTTTTTTAATGGAGGTATAGTAATTCCAGTAGCCATAAGCTCATTGACGACTGGTCATGCTGTAATGTTTGCTTAACTTGCACAATGCCAGGAAATGTTGTTCTATACCAGAGCTCCGAGTCCGTTCAACTTTTGTAATAGGCCATTTAAAATCCTTCTCCAGACCTATTAAAGGGATCGTAAACCTCAAATGCACTCTTCACTATTAGCTGATGGTTTGTTGACACAAACCGCTTGGGGGATCTACGGATATTTTCCAATTTTTACCATGTACTCTGCCAAGATTTCTGTAGTTTTGGTGGTTTCTCTTAAACTCAGTTTGTCTTTCTGTTTTCTTCATTTTTGTGTTATTCATCTCAGGCCCCTTTCCCTGCAAAGCCGTGAACAAGATCCTGTGGAGGACAACAGAATCAGGGTGCGTGCTGTAATGTGTGAGAAATGAAATCCGGTTTCATTTCATTTGTTTCGGTTCTCTCAGGAGGGTCTCCTCTGTTGTGTCTGTAGAGCTCCTCTAGTGCTGTTCAGTGGCGGTATGCCCAGAGCCAGCTATGGAGACAGACACTGCTTGACCATCCTCCAGGACAGCAGCCGCGTCACCTTGGACTTCACCTCGCGTGTCATAGACTTCTTCACCATTCACTGCACAGACAAAGATAAGGGTGAGCAGGCCACCCATGGGCCCGGTGGTATGGCTTAATGTTTAAAGATTTGGGTGGTTTGACCTAACTCTTATTTTGAGCTCATAATATCAAACATCAAAATTGATCGTAATATGATTAATTTTGCTGAAAGTTCAACCCCAAACTGTTTTGTTTTACAGCATTATCTATCTAGTGATTTTAAACATCTCTAAGTAATAATAATAGCTATTATTATGTTATTTATTCAATAATAGATGGTGATTGTTGTTGTTATTGTGTAATAATATATAATTAATATTTATTTAATACTACTACTACTACTTTATTATTATTATTATTATTATTATACTGTTACTAATATTAATATTTAATGTAGTAATAATATAATAACATTATTATTATTATTATTATTATTTATTCAATAATGGATGGTGATTATTGTTGTACTACTACTACTTTATCATCATCATCATTATTGTTGTTATTATTTAATTTAAAATAAAAACAATAATAATAATAATTATTATTATTATTTATTCAATGGATGGTTGTTGTGGAATGATTAGGGATGTAACTATTAACTGCGAGCCGGTTGAAAATCGATTCAAATATGTGACGATTCAAATCGGTTGAGATG
>NW_015547688.1:3635508-3652299 GCF_001515605.1 Sinocyclocheilus anshuiensis
TTATATTTCAATTTCACAAAGAAATGTGCAGCATTTTGTCCAAGCAATAATAAAAGGACACATTTAATTTATAATTTGTCTTAAATCTCATTTTGTTAAAAAAAAACTATAATAATCGTGAATCGAATCGAATCGTGAAATCAAAATCTCGAATCGAATCGTGAGTTGAGTGAATCGTTACATCCCTAGGAATGATATATAATTAATATTTATTATTATTATTATTATTAATTCATTAAATTATGGATGGTTATTATTGTTGTGGAATAATATATAATAATTATATATAATCTATATATGTGGAATAATATATAATTGATATTTAATACTACTACTACTACTACTTTATATTATTATTATTATTATTGTTGTTGTTGTTGTTGTTTATTGAATAAGACATTATTATTATTATTATTATTATTATTATTATTATTATTCAATAATGGATGGTGATTATTGTTGTTGTGGAATAATGTAATAATTTATTTACTACTACTACTACTACTACTTATTATTATTATTATGCTGTTACGATTATTATTAATCTTGTTGTTGTTGTTTTTATTAATATTTATTGGTTATTTACTTGACGGATGCAAACCAGATTATGATTTTTCAGAACAAATAAGTCTGCCATCAATGTGAAGAACACTCAAATTATGTAAAAGTGTACCATAAATATGCCGTCATATAAATGGTCCAGCAGAATCTGAACAGTTTGACAGTATCATGTCTATCTAGTGTTGTTTTTGGTGGCCTGTTTTAATTTTAGTTTTAGTCTAGTCTTTGTGTGAAGCTGTCATTTTAGTTTTTATTAGTTTTAGTCACGTTCATACTCTTTTTAGTCTAGTCAAGTTTTAGTCAACTTAAATAAAATAAATAAAAACAATAAATAAAATACAATAAATAAAATGGCATCACATGACAGTGCCAGAAAAAAATTAATACATTCAAGTTTAACAAAGAGAAACAAGGTGCTTGAATGCTCGAGCTACAATAACATACTAAAAAGTGCAAATAAAATGTGTGTGTCTGTTACTTGTATTGCTTGTAAACTGAAGTCAGATTTTGCATCATAAAAACTATTAAAAGATATAACACTACAAATGGTTTGGACCTTAGAGAGATATAATGGGATGGGAAGCACTGGCTGCATACAGTGGAATTCGTTGACAGAAAAGAACAAACAATACTGAACTATGTCAACTACTGAACCAAATAACCAGCAGTCTCAACGGCAACTACATAAACACGGCCATCTGTGTCAGACTTAAGTTTGTTTGTTGTCGTCTTCTAAATAATGCCGCGAGTGGGGCTTGAGGAAGTGACGTCGCCTGTGTCTGCGCAGTGCGACCTGATGCAGCCCCTGAAGTGAGACACAGGAAACAGAAATACTGCAAAATAATAATAATAACGCGACTAAACGAGACGAAATAACGTTATAACATTTAGTTTAGTCTCGTTTTGGTCAACGAAAATGAAAAAACATTTTAGCATAGTTTTTATTTTGTAAACCACATTTAGTCTCGTTTTTATTCGTCAACAATATTGCATTATACATTTAATTATAGTCATCGTCACATGACCAGCATTTACGTTGCGTCTCGTCTCGTTTTCGTCACGTGATAAAGGTTCGTTGACGACGATATTTAGTCATAATTTTCGTTGACGAAAGCAACACTGTCTATCCTTGGTATATACCATCATACCGCCCAGCCCTAGTTACACTTTCAAACTCTTACATGGGGCAGTTACTAAGCTACCACCATTGTATTCTTGATCGGGGCACTTGCTTCTGACCTGGGTTGCTTCTGCGGAGCTGTTCCTGTAATAAGTGTGCAATAAATCACTGATGATACATGCGTATGCTAAATGTTTTTTCTTTTATTTGCTGTGCATGGACTTCAGTTATTTTTGTGCCTCAGTTATTTTTGTGCCTCACAGAATTTGATGACCCATCAGCGCTTGTGGTTCTTTTGGAAGAGGAGCTGGTAGTGATTGATCTTCAGATGGCTGGCTGGCCCACTGTCCCTGCTCCCTATCTGGCTCCTCTGCACTCCTCTGCCATCACCTGTTCATGTCACATCTCAAATGTGCCGCCCAAACTGTGGGAGAGAGTGATCAGTGCGGGCCAGCAGCAGTGTCCTCTGCAGAACTATGAGGTGGGTGAATTAAAAGACCCCATACAGAAACCCAAAACTAGCGCTTTTTTCCCACATGCCCTCTGTTGGTTTAACAGGAAATTTGGCAGAATGGATTTAAAATCGACCTGCAAATTCTGGAGAATGTGTAAAACGACGTGCTGACATTTTCATAACTGACATATAGTTGGCTTTCATGCTTTTACATATGTATCGTTTTTCTTTCACTTCAGCAGAATACTAAATATTTGCATTTAGTAAAACATCTGTTATGTGTATAACATTAACATCATAAAACAAACACCACCCTTCATTTTTTTTGTCACTGTTATATAAATGAATTGATTTAATACAGCACGCTCATACTGTATTTTTAGATTTAATAGCTTAGTCTTTCTGAAATGGATTTTATTTAACAACCACCAATAAGACACAAACCAGCATCAAAGTTCTTATTTAATGTTATTTCATTAGAGAATTTAAAGTTTGCCAGATGTTTTTTTTGTTTTGTTAAAGTGGCCGCCCCGAGTGTGCTTTTTTTCCCCCTCTGTGTTTTGACAGAATTGGCCAATATGTGGAGGGAAAAACTTAACACTTGATCCAAAGCAGAAAGAACTGCTGTTAACTGGGTGAGATTTTATTTTATTTTATTATTATATTATATTATATTTTTTAATTTTTTTATCTCTTCCTATCACTAATGAGAAATCAAAATTAAGTTATTTGAACAGCTGCTTACATTTTTCTTCAATGCTTTGATAAAACGTCCCACAGGCTTTAATTAAAACATTCCTGTTTATTTGGAGCAGTTGTCAGGATGATTGTATTTGTTTTTTTTAGTCACGAGGATGGTACAGTGCGTTTCTGGGATGCGTCAGGAGTGTCGCTCAAACCGCTGTACAAACTGAGCACAGCCAACATCTTTCAGACAGACTGCGACCACAACGACAGCCTGACGCAGGCCGGGGAGGAGGAATGGCCTCCTTTCAGAAAGGTCAGAGATTTATGGGAGATCTGATGATTTTTTTTTTTTACTTTTAAAACAAACTTAAATCACATCATCTGAACACCGGGACATTATTTTATTTTACTTTACTCACTGTTTTCTTTCACAACAAGGGAAGCTTTAGCAAGTTTCTCGACCTCTCTCTTCTCTTTTTTTGTTTTCCTAATCCACCTTTTCCTCTTCTTCAGCTTCTCTAAAACACCAACTGCAGTCTGGCGCGTGGCCCACTTTAGCATATGGGATTCACACTGGAGTCGATTCCTTTTGCACCTTAATTAAAAGCAGACTGTGTCTGACGACTGAAATGCTTTGCTGACGTCTGCTGAAGATGAAGCACATTGCTGCTCTGGATGGCACTTCTGCGTTGCTTTTGTTTTACTGTTTTTTTTTTTGTGTTTTTTTTCTCTTCTTCCCCCTCATAATATGCACATTCCTCTTTTCTTTGTTCTAGTCTTTGTCCGCAGCTGTTTGGCTGGGATTAGACATTGTTGAGGGTCAATGCGTCTAGAGGGGAAGAAAATGCAGTCTTATATTGTTACCGATTGCATTATATTGTCCATAGCATGTGGAGCTATATGGCTGAAGCTTTTTCTTTAAGGCTGTATAGATGGTATTTGACTTTTCTTTGGCATGTGGAAGATATTTTGTTTGTTATGGTTAGAATGGACTTGATTGGCTCAGGTGTGTTTTTGTACTAAACGTCCCTCATAAAAGGGATATTGTAGCTCTGTTTGTGCAGCCTTAAGAATCAACGAAGAAGAATAACAGTCCGTGTTTGCTTTTCATTTATTTCCAGGTGGGCTGTTTTGACCCATACAGTGATGATCCCAGACTAGCAATCCAGAAGATCAGCGTCTGTAAATACAGCGGAAAACTGGTGGTGGCTGGAACTGCTGGACAAGTAGGATCCCTAGTTTTTAATGATTAATGCAAATATATTTTTAGTTCAGTAGCTTTGTCAGAGATTAGCTTACTATAGGGGGATGAGACGGTCTGTATTACTTACTATTGCGGCTGTATTACTTAATAACCAATAACATTACAGCCTTGATGTCATTGAATTTCAGTCAGATTTGTGCGACACTCAATCACCGTTTGCGCATCCCATAGGAATGAATGAGAAATGCCGTAAGCTGAATGTCGCAAAAAGTCAGTGACTTCTCTTATAAAATGGCATTTTTTTTCGTGGTAAACTCTAAAAATAGTTAAATCCAAAAGTATTGTTTGGTGTAAAACATGTTGTAGATTAGCAGATAGGCTGTCGATTCATTAAATGATAAGCCGTTTCCTCAAAAAAGCTGTTTATTCAGCGTAGTGAAGCATCTCCTCCATTGACATCCATTCAAAAAAGAAAAAAAACGGCCTCTGGTCTCCTTTCCCACGTACTGCCAGACCAGAAGCGTTAGCATTAGCCGTTACGCTTTTTCGGCTAATGGTTGCAGGCTTGCCTTCTAGTGGCTTTGGCTTTGTTTCAAAAAGCTTAGTTAAGCGGCTTTGCTGTGTGCTGTCTAAAAAGGCTACATCCTAACCATAATGAAACCTAATAACCTCTTAAAGTGATAGTTCACCTAAAAATGAAAATTCTCTCGTTAGTTACTTAAACCCGTAAGACCTTCGTTCATCTTCAGAACACAAATTGAGATATTTTATAAAACGGATAGTTCCGGTCCCTGATTCTGATTGGTTGAGCCGTGTTCGAAGCTGTTGTAAATTACACTACAAACATACACCTTTGTTTACGTTTGTCTGTTGCTTGGCAACCACAACTGTTTCTGAGGAGCTACATTGTTTGGTGGAAGAATACTGTTTTTATTAATATCATTACACTTTTTGTTTTATTTTGTGAAACCATACTACGTATATGGAATAACCGTTTTATAAAAGCAATAAGCCCCAAGAAGCCGTGGTTTTACAGTGAATTTATAACAGCTAAGGGGGTTCGCGTCGCGTCGTGCCTAACAACGCTCCTTAGCTGTTATAAATTCACTGTAATCCACTGCTTCTCGGGGCTTATTGCTTTATTAGAGGAAATCCGAGAGCTTTCTGACCCTCCAAAGACAGCAACACAACTACCACGGTCAAGGCACAGAAAGGTAGTAAAGACCTCATTGAAATAGTCCATGTGACATCAGTGGTTAAACCATCATTTTATGAAGCTGCAAGAATACTTTTTGTGTGCAAAGAAAACAGAAATAACGACTTTATAACAACTTTATTATTAAACGAATGCTCTCTAGGCTTTCAAATGGCTATTGACTTCACAAAAATAAGTGATAATGTTGCAACCTATACTCTGCTCCCAGGTTATAGTTCTGGTTCTTAGCGATGAGAAGTCCGATCACATGATTGATGTGGCCACAGTGGACCTGCTCCAGGACCGAGAGGGTTTCACGTGGAAGGGTCATGACCGGCTGCCTCCTAGGAGCGGCTCAGTAGTGTTTGCTCCTGGATTCCAGCCGGTTGTCCTGGTGCAGTGCATGCCCCCCGCGGCCGTTACCGCGGTAACCCTGCACGCAGAGTGGAACCTCATTGCCTTTGGCACCAGTCATGGCTTTGGCCTCTTTGACTATCATCGGCGAAGTCCAGTGCTGGCGAGGTAACTCGTGGGGCTGTCCAAAGCTGCTGTGTTACTTTGCCAAATGCTTGTTAATCAGTGCTTCAAGTTGAAAGAGATTTATCTCATTTGCTATGAAGATATTCAAGTTGTCTGAATTGGGGTTGGCTCGATTTGTTTACTAACTACATTTACTAAATTAATAATCGAAATCTGTCATGTGCAAACCAATCTTCAAATCAAGCAGGGTCTTTAAATGAACAACTATCTAATAATGACAGAATTAATAAACACATGATTGTCTTGATGAGCATGTCTCATCCGAAGCTGCGTTTCCAACTAAATTTTACAAATATTTCATGACACAAATATTAAAAATAAACAAGAAAATGTGAAATGTGAATGTGAATCCAGTTAATTGTTATTATAAAATATTCTTGCATACTCAGCATCTGCTGCTAGAATGTGCTTATAATAACCAACCCAATTATAAAATTATTATTGTTGTTATTAACAACAACAATAATAATATAATGATGATTATAATACATTTCTTAAAATAAAACAATATTTTTGTATGTATTATTATTAATACTTTTGTTAAAGTAGTTTAAATGTATTAAAATTATTATTAACAACAACAATATAATTTTATACATTTAAATTACTCTAATAAAAGTATTATTAATAATATTAATAATAATACAAGTTATTGTTTTAAAGAAATGTATTAAAATTATTTTTAAAATGTATTATTTATTATTATTATTATTAATAATACTTTTATTAATGTAATTTAATTATATTATTAACAATAACAACAATAATATAATTATAATACATTTCTTTAAAAAATAAATAAATATTTATGTATTATCTATTATTATTAATACTTTTGTTAAAGAAAATTAATTAATAAAATTCATTATTATTATTATTATTATTATTATTTACAACAACAATAGTAATAATTTCATACATTTAAATTACTTTAATAAAAGTTAATAAGTAATACAGAAATGTTGTTTTAAAGAAATGTATTAAATACAAAATATATTTTCATAATTATATTACTATTATTAATACTTTTATTAAAGTCATTTACTGCTAATTTATTATTATATTAAGTGTTATTAAATGAATTTAATTAATAAGTGATGATTAATAATATAGTAATCAATTTTATTAGAAATATTTTTTAATAGTAATAACTGTATAAAATAACTATATAACTCATTTTATGAATGTTTATATTTATAGTAACAGTAATGTATTATCCATTGCATTGCATTCCCTAATTAATGAATACAATTTTTGTAGGTATGCAATAAACCTTAATCTGAATAAGGGTTTCCTTCAGCAGTTACAGTGCAAAATAACCTCATAGGATATAATTAAAAATCTGACGTTTGTGTGACTGTACTTTGCTATAAGGAAGGTTTTGTGTTTTTCCATAGGTGCACTCTACACCCCAATGACTCTCTGGCTATGGAGGGCCCGCTGTCTCGAGTGAAGTCTCTGAAGAAATCCCTGCGCCAGTCCTTCAGAAGAATCCGGAAGAGCAGAGTCTCGGGGAAGAAACGTGCTGTGGTTAATAGTCCCACCAGTAAAGTGAGTGTCTGGAAGTCTCACATACATGCATTACCATCTTACAGGTTTTTGTGATTCAAGGGGATGAGGCCATTGTTTGTGAGTCTGTTGACCTGTTGGTTATTAGTTTCCTTTAAGAAGCTCATCTTGTCTTCCTCAGGTGCAGGAGCACGATGCTGAGGTGGCGCCAGTGCAGAGACGGATTGAGCCCCGCTCTGCAGACGACTCGCTGTCTGGAGTGGTGCGCTGCCTCTGCTTCGCTGACACTTTCCTCAGAGATGGTGAGAATTGTGGGGGACAAGGGTTCAAATATGGCGCAGTGTGACTAGTTTTCATGTAACTGAATTTGACATTACGATTCTATACTATATCAAATCCATCCTATAAATTAAATCCAATTGGGATGTTTAAAAAAATGTGCAAATATACTGCACAAATTTCAATTGTGATTATTTGTGAATTATTCAAGTTGAATTAATAATTTGACTTTATCAGTTGTACAAGCCTGTTTTCAATTAAATATATTGAAATACTGATATCAGATCAGCATAAGCAATTTTGCTGTTGATCTAATTCCAAATCTAAGTTTTGTCTGTCCTGTGTGAAATGTGTGGGCTTTATATTATTCAACCTGATCAAGGCTGCTGCACACTCGCCCACGTTTGCTTGTTGAAATGATTTACGCTGTCATTATATTACCTTACCTTGTCTGGGTCACAAGCACAAGGCAGCCCAGTTTCCCTCATCTTCCAGTATGTGACCTCGTGACTCAAACAGACTGTTGCACAATAGTGGTCAGATCATGTTTGGGGAGAGCTGAATTTTCCATGAGGGAGTTCTGAACAAAGTAGTATTGTTTTATTAGTGCAATATATTTAAATGATTTACAATCATGGGGGAATAACTTTGCATTTGTACTGTGCAGTTATGAGTGTGAGTGGTTTGCTATTGGAACATAATAATAGGGTCAGGTTAGGTCACTATTGTCTGAAACAGCTGTGCTGACTGAATAGGGAAAACTAAAAAATGTGCTCACAAAATACTTAGGCCACCAAATCAGGTCATGGAGAGTGCTACTAATAAGCTGATTCAGATGTTAGATATCAGATCCAGAGCTAGGGTGGACACGTGGCGCAGGATTGGGAAACGCTTGCTAGAAGGTCAAGATTCATATTCTTGTCAAAGCTTTATTTCAAAACGATGCTTGCTTACTCCGTAGTTTGGGGTCGGTACAATTTATTTATTTATTTATTTTACATTTTTGAAAGAAGTCTCTTATGCTCACCAAGCATTTATTTGATCATAAATACAGTAAAAACCGTAATAATGTGACTATTGCAATTATAATTTAAAATAAAAATGTTGTGTTTCAATACATTTAAAATGTTATTTATTCCTTTGATGGCAACACTGATTTTTTTAGTAGCCGTTACGCCACATGATCCTTCAGAAATCATTTTAAAATGCTGATTTGGTGTTAAATAGTTGTGGTGCTTAATATTTTCATAAAAACTGCAATGTTTTTTCAAAAGACCAGCATTAAGTAAAAATTGTGTTTTTTCTAACATTATAAATGTCGTTTCTCTGAATGCCTTTTTGATCAGTTTAATGTGTTCTATGAATAAAAGTGTTAATTTCTTAAAAAAAAAAAAAAATACTGACCTCAAAATTTTGAATGGTAATGCCCTTAATATACTAATAATGACATGCCCATTCATGCTTAGTCTGTTCAGCTTGCTCTTGCCTTTTTTGACACTACATTTGAGTACTTAAGCTCGATTCATTCATTTTCATTTTTGTCATCATCAATAGTAGAGACTGAAAGATGAATTGTAAGACATAGTCCAGTGATTGTTATTAAATGTGAACTTTTTTGCACTTGCCAGATGTTAAACTAAATGTAAAGGTTTCACAATCTGTCAACACTTGAACATTGAGATGTACCCCTCTATATAATTAGAGTATTTCAATGTCAGTTTTGCTTTTTAAAAAAGATGGTAACAAATCAGGATTTGTAAAAGTAAGACCAAATCTATGGAACTGGCATCATGTCATGCATGTGTTTTGTAAATGAGACTCCAGGATCTTAACATTTATTGTTATGGCTGCAGGCCACCTGGTTGACAGCATTATTTTTCCTCTGTTACTCAGGAACGCATCACGGACCTACAATGTGGGCCGGCACGAACTCTGGCTCCGTGTATGCATACGCTCTGGACGTACCCTCGCAGGAGAAGTTCTCTGAGCAGAGCGTGGAGGCGCTGCTGGGGAAGGAGATCCAGCTCATGCACAGAGCTCCAGTGGTGTCCATCGCTGTGCTGGATGGCCGAGGGAACCCTCTGCCGGAGCCGTATGAAGTCTCCAGAGATCTGGCCAAGGCCCCAGACATGCAGGGCAGCCACTCGGTTCTTATTGTTTCTGAGGAACAGTTTAAGGTTGGGGTATTTACAACTAAATAAACTGGATCATGAAAAAAAAATGGATTGGAAGTGAACAACCTTTCTTTTGCGTTGTGTAGGTTTTCACACTGCCTAAAGTAAGCGCGAAGACCAAGTTCAAGTTGACCGCCCATGAAGGCTGTCGAGTCCGAAAGGTGGCACTGTCGAACTTCACCAGCGTTAGCTCTGAAGATTACTCTGAGAACGCTCTAGTGTGCCTTACCAATCTGGGTGACATCCACGTGTTCAGTGTGCCAGCACTGAGACCGCAAACACGCTACGACTGCATCCGCAAAGAAGACATCAGTGGCATTGCTTCCTGCGTGTTCACTAAGACTGGACAAGGTTAGTAGTTCATTCTCAAACAGCATGGAAGTAATTTCTAGCTTTGAGCTTTTTCCCCATGAATGAGATTCAGCTATGTTGCCTTCAATATTATTAGGGTTGTACCTGATTTCGCCCTCGGAGTACGAGCGCTTCTCGCTGTCGGCTCGTGTGATCACAGAGCCGCTGTGCCGAGTGGATGTGGAGCGACCTCACGATCTCTCTGTTCACAGGTAAACCAGAGAGATTTCACTAATCAGTTTAACAGTGCTCTGACCAGGTGCTATGTTGAGTTTCCAGAAAATTGCCTGTCAAGTCTGAATGTGAAATTTCTCCAACATCAAAGTTACAGCAAATTAGATATTTGAGTTTTAATATGCAATTATGTTTTGTATCAGGGAGATTTTACTGTTGGTGGAGCTACTCAAGCGATTTCGTAAAAACATCATCCTATGGGTAAAATTTATCGTGTAACCTAGACTTTATTTCTCATTCAGTTGTTTTTTTTTTTCTACTTTGGTTTTTGATGATATATGAAATGTGTGTTGGGATTAAGTTTATTTGCTTTTACACTGATTTGAAAACTTTTGTTGAAGTAAAAGTGATAGTTGGAAGACATCAATGGCATTAATGGCAGCGAAATATTAATAATATACACTGTCAAGATTAACCGTCCATTTAAAAAAATGAAATGGAAAATTGAATAAAGTCATTGAATTGAATTACATGGATGCATGTTTTGGCAATCAGACCTTAATATTCCTTATTAGAGTACTATATACAAAGACATTTCCAGAATACTTGTATTCAGCAAGGACACACTAAATGAATCAAAAGTGACAGAAAATACATTTATAATGTTACAAAGATTTCTTTTTCAAATAAATGCTGCTCTCTTGAATTTTATATTCATCAAAGATAAAGTATAATGGTTTCCCTGAAATATTCAGCAATTTTCAACATTGACAATGATAAGAAATGTTTCTTGAGCAGAAAATCAGCATATTAGAATGATTTCTGAAGCATCATGTGACACTGAAGACTGGAGTAATGATGCTGAAAATTCAGCTTTGACATCACAGGAATAAATCACATTTTAAATTATATTCCAATGGAAAATTATAAAAAAATATATTACACAATATGACTGTTTTTACTGTATTTTTGATCAAATAAATGCAGCCTTGGTCAGCAGAAGAGAAAATAAACTTTTGAATGGTAGTGTACAGATGGGTAATTTTGGTGGATGATCATGTTGAAGAAATGAATCATGTCCCAGACATTTGGGGAGAGTAATAATTTTGCATTTTCAGCACATTTCAATCTTTTTTTCAGCGGTTCCAGCACGCCGCTCCCACCACAGGCTAATGGAACACATAAGACACAAGCAGAGAGCAAGTCTGTTGAAACTGAAGGTAACAATTCTGCATTCAAGTCTTGACAGATGGAAAATAAATGTCATTCTTCTCCCAGCTAGCTGAAATTACCAGCATTTGTGTGCTTTTGTTTTACTGGAAATTAGAATCTTTGACTGAAGTCTAATTTATGTACTTGATGTTTAATGTCTCATACAGCAGTTAATTTTTCTAAAACTATGATCTCACCCCTTTTGTGACAATACAAATCACACTCAGAACATGTAGTTCATTGCTTAGGTTGAAAAAAAAAAGATCAAACAGGATACTATGTGGTCATTCTCTCAGGGCTCTTGGATGAAATGCGGAGCGCCTTGTCCTCGCCCGTCCTGGATTCTCCAAACAGCAGTGCTGACGTCACTCTGGACACCACTGGCGAGCTCACCGTTGAGGACGTCAAAGACTTCTTAACGTGAGCGCTCTTTACTCATCTATTCTGGTCTATTAGAGTTGCGTTTATTTTGGGCTCCCCTCGATGTTTTGCTTCTTTAGGACTGTGGATGAAGCTGAGAATAACTACAGGAACATGACTGAAGAGGATGGGAGGCCTCCTGGGATTCTCATCAACTGAGGCGAGCCGGCAGACAGCTGGAGGTGAGGAACATTTACAGCACGAGCAGGCACTGTGGCCTGTTGAGAGTAGGCCCCGGCGTGCCTGACTGAGGAAATAGACCCTGCTGAGCCTGCCGGGTATTTAATGTGGAGATCCATGCTAGATATTGTTTACGATGTGCATTTTGTTTTGTTGAGGAGGAACAAAAAGTACTGATGAAACCACACTACATTTATCAGTAGTGTGACAGTAGTTCAGTTGTTGCAGTATAGCATGTATAGCAGGGTTTTTTTTGTGTGTGAATAATAAACAACATCTGGTAAACTGTCACAATTTCTCTCTCTCTCTTCGCAATGTCATTCTTCAGTTTTTTTCATAAAAAAAATCTGAAGAATGAAATTAAACTACCAATATAATATGTTAGGGAAACATGCATAACATATGTATTCACACAAAACATATACTATAAATACACAAGGAAGGAAATCTTTAAAGAAAGACATTTTGGGGTTTGTTAGTAGTTTTTTTTTGTTAAAAAGACAGTCTACAATTTTATTTGTCTTGTATGAACTGATATGAATCAGTCATCATTTATAAAACATTTATATTACAAAAATCATTTAGTATTGGGAAGTCTGACTCATTGTAGTCAAGTGAATTAGTACGTTTAGTTGGTTTTTTATGAGCATAGTCTCAAATGAATCAGCTTATGTTTAATTAAATCATTTATGTATTTATTACAGATTCACTTTTATCCCTTAATTTATGTGGTTTAGTACATGATTTGGTTATATTCTGCTATTCAGCAGCATTATTCTGTTTTCATGTCCTTTAGATTAGGGTGTTTTTTAAATGAATAAATCACTAATAAAAAAATTAATGAGTGTATTCAAGTGCATTCAGTTGCTGAGATTTGTATTGTTTTTGAGTCCAATAAAGCCTGCTTTGTTTGTAAAAAAAATAAATGATCCCTGATAGTTTGTTTTAAAAGATACTGAAGGATGTGTATATGTATTATTATTATTTGTTTGTAATTAACTACTGTCTGGTAGTATCTACTTTCTTAAAAGGGTAGCATCACTGTAGTTTAACTAGTTAACCTACATAGCTTGTAATGCTAGTTTCAAATAATTTAAATGGCTTAGTAAACCATGGTTAAGGTAGGCAAAGAGACAAAACCATGGTGCTTCCAGGCATCTTGTGTGTAGAATTGCCAGAGATCTGTTTGTTGAGAGAATTCTTCCCTCACCTCCTGCTTTGTGACTTTCTAGTTTGCTAATGACGGCAGTCAATTTATGCTTTACTTACCGGACAAGGTTTTTCATGCAGAGCTTGACGGAATGTAATCTTGTGATTTCTGCAGTCCATATCCTGCAATCTGATGCTCAGTAGGGCATCTGCCTCTTATCTTCCCTCGTTAGGCCCAAGGCATTATTATCTGAACTGCTAATGTACAGAAAATTAAGAACAGACCACACATTTTCCAGTGTTTTCATTTAGCCTTTGACAATTTGCGTTGTTTGTTTGCAGGAAAAAAAGTACCTCTTCGCCTCCTTGTGGACATGTTTGGTAGTGCAGAATGGTTTGATTATAGTGTGCTTGGATGAGTGCCTGTGATTACATGTAATTGCATCAGTATTTAAGCCTTAATGAAGATGTTGTGTTTTTCAGGAGCAGTTATGGGTGAAGACGCATCAGCTGAACTGTTACTTCTAATTGGATCTTAACAGAGCAGTTTGTGACTCCGGAAGTTGCACCAAACATTGTTCATGAAGTTTTTACAATGGGAATGTTGCACTTTTTCCCCTGTGCCAAAAGACTGAATGATTCATTCTATTATCCTCTTTTTCTTCACCTTTCCTCCAGTTTTCTTCTCCTCCTTTTTTTTTTTCTCTGACAACCGTTGGTTCCTTTGAGGGGCCATAAAATGGTACATTTGAGAGGTGACTTTTAAAGGGATCGGGCAATAAAACAGCCGAGATGTTGCACAATGTCTGTATGCAGGTAGGGGGCTACTTGCACTGAGCCCGTGAAGTTTTTCTTCTTCGTTTGTCTTTTAACATTCCTCTTTTGTCACGTCACCTCTCCTCTCACTGTGTGCCATTCATTAGTTTAGGCTAAATTCCTACATTTAGAATACATAGCTGCTACAGTTCACGAATCTCGAAGGGTATTTTGGGGCGACCAACTGCACAACAGAAAATAACTATTCAAGCTTAATTATGGGAAAAAAATATGAAGTGCCCTGCTCATTTATGAAGGTATATTCTTTCTGTATGAAGTGTTTGCTTTTTTCCCCTCCTGACAGCCTTTTCAACAATATCTATGATACTGTGATGGTTTCTGACCTCAAATCGGGAGTCTATTGAAAAGTTCAAGTTATGGACCCTGTGGGTTTGATAGATATTTTCCTCTCATTTAGTCGTCTTTATTATTATTTTTAAATAATGTCCTTAACCACTTGCCATTGTAAGTAATTCTGGCAGTTAACTGTGAAGTGTGTCATTTAAAGGAACATGGTGTGTAACCTTTGAGTATTCGCCGCAGTCATTCTAACCAGTTTTTGGCACAGTATTAACACGGTATGAAGGAGCTAACGACTTTTTCTATTTACACAGTATTCTTTAGAATAATTTTATATGGCTTATAAGGGTTGGTATTTTGTATTTTATAGATATTTCACTGGCATTCAAGTAACTAGGCATTTCTAACACTGCATTTTGTGGGGCAATTATCAACAGTTGTGTAGTATTACAAGAAATTACTATACTATAGGCATTAGTGTAGCTAATTGAGGGAAAGAGTCATTGAGGGAATAGGACAAGTGTTGCACAGATATATTTGAATAAGACACAATTGGCTCCTTGGGTCAGATAATGCAGATGTTAGTGCGCTTTTAGAAGTAAAGTAGGACTTTTAAAGTGAAAGGCTCTATTTACGTTGTAATTACAAAGAAAACTGCACAAATACTTTGCTTGGTATTGACGCATTGTCACATTTTCTCCGTGCATTTTCTGTTCTTTGTTTTATTGGTTATATGTCAAAGGGACCTCACTAATTGTAGTCGTTTAATTTTTGTTTGTATATTAGCCTTACATAACCTTTACTTTCCGTCCTATCCTATGAACAGGTATTTAATTGTTATTTTTCTTGTGTAGAATTTTAATTTGAGATATAGCAATGCTAATGAAATCTTGAATGTTAATAAAGTATTTACTCCACATTTTATTGCATTTTCAGTGTGGTCTGTGCTCAAATTATTTAAATGCCACATTTCCTGGTATTTACAGCCTGTGAATATACTTCAATATATCTTGTAAGACATGGTTATAAAAAACAAAATAAAACAACAACCATATATACTTAGATGGTTATGACAACCTACATTTTTCCATTAATTTAATGCATCAAAGTAAACCAATTTCAACTTCAAGTTATATGAGATTTAACTAGAACGGATTCTAAAAAAATTTTTGAAATGTCTATGAAATGATTATACTAAGTTCAGTTGCTGACTTGAATTGAATTTGGTGGAATGAAAATGCAAATTGTCTTGATATCATACTTGCTGTAGTATATCAAATTCATTATTATTAATGGTGCAAATTGTCCATGCAGTCTTTCAGTTAATATGGGATTGATAATTAAGATTACTAAAGACTGCATGCATAGTTATACAGATGAACGTAAAGAAGTGAGTCTGGAACACTGCTGTCATGCCCATTTGTTTTATTAACCATTATGAAAAACTGATTATGTGAATTTAAAATATGCTAAACAGCAAAAGCCTTTTAAAATGAAAACACGAGTCTTCTAAGGTCAGACCTGAAAGACTTGATCGTTTTTTTTGTTTTGTTTTTTCAAAGGAGAATTCTTTAAACATGACCACAACATCATCTTGAAAAATAGTACTCTTTTATTGAAGACAACAAAGTGCTGATAATCACATTTAACCTACACAAACAAATATCAAGCAGTAGAAAAATGATTAAGAATGTACAAAAATCAAAATTATTTTTTCTGTTGTGAGAACATTCTATACATTAAGGGCTATTGCATCATATCCTCCTCTTCCTCCTCATCTTCATCAAAGTAGCGCTCCTCTGCATCATGGCTTACAATAGCCAGGTTATCATAATCTGGATTCTCATCCACTTCACTGCAATGAAAATATCAGTTATTGTTACTGCAATTAATATATATTAAAGGGGTCATATGATGCTGCTAAAAATAACAGTATTTTGTGTATTTGGTGTAATGCAATGTGTTTATGTGGTTTAAGGTTCAAAACACATTATTTTCCACATACTGTACATTATTGTTTCTCCTCTATGCCCCACCTTTCTGAAACGTGTCGATTTTTACAAAGCTCATCGGTCTGAAAAGCGAGGTGTGCTCTGATTGGCCAGCTATCCAGTGCGTTGTGATTGGCCGGATACCTCAAGCGTGTGACGAAAATGTTACGCCCCTACCATACTGTGATGCCGGAGCGACGAGACAAAAACATTAAAACCCATTATAAACGAGGCATTTGTTGCATCCAGTAGGGACATAATTACGGATTATAATGACTTATACTGTCTGACATCTGCATTTGTGATCGGAGAAATTACAAACAACAAGTGCTACTCTACACTGCTCAAAACTCACGTTTGAATCATCAGTGGCAAATTCTTTAAATATAAAAACTTACTTACAGTCTTTGAGTCAGAACAGCCGGCATTGTAGTCTACTCTACCAGGATCAGGAAACAGTCCTTCATAAAATGTG
>NW_015547688.1:3652327-3683233 GCF_001515605.1 Sinocyclocheilus anshuiensis
ACATGTGACGACTCCGGGCTGGACTCCGCTTCGTTCACGGTGAAAGCCGATCCAGCGATCCACAGCACTAAGTTGATATATTCCCTCAGCGACCAGCACAGATCAGCTCTAGGCATGACGAAGCGGATATCGTCCTCTTTTGGAAGACCAAACAAAGTAGTTTCGCTTTCACAACGTAACAGTGTCACACACGGCAGCTACAGAGTGAGCGGAGGCCGGAGGGTCTTCACGACATGGCGGCGGCGGCAACAACACTACAGCGAGAATAAAAGTTACACCTTATTTCTTTGCGTGAACATTTGGGCGGCGTTATGCAAATTTTCCCACATCGTGACGTAGACATGTGGGGGCGTGTTAGAACGAGCCGTTTTAGGTAGACGTGGTTAACTCTTAACTTTTATAAAGAATATCTCTTTGGATTTGAGACTTTAGTCTTTGCAACTTTACAGATCTTCTTTATGCACCAAGAGCCTGTAACACTCCAAAGAGAAAGGAAAAATTGAAATCGCATCATATGACCCCTTTAATATTTTAATATTAAGATACAAGGTTATGTAAGAACTAAAATATGGGCAATTAGCTCTCTACAGTATAGTTCAATAAATAGCAACAACTGATTTGAAGAGAAATACATCCTGGTAATGCAACATTCATATTTTAGATTCAAACTTTGAGATCTATATGAGCAAGCACTATGATTTGACCTGTAGTTGAAGTCATCTTTGCCATCCAGGAAGCGCTGATGCATTTGACTGAGGAACTCTTCTCTCAGCATGGCTTTCTCTTCTGCATTCGGCTCCCACTCTACCTGTCTGGGCTCGTCACTTTCTAAAACACATAAAAAAATATTAATCCATAAAGAAATTAAATGGAACCTCAGTCATGAGTCAGTCAGTGTAGACTCCTCCGCTGCACACTGCTCTCTCTCCTGCTCCTCCTCCAGGCGGCTCTGGAGGCGCTCAGTCTCTCCTGGTAGGAGTTGATAAGCAGGTCAGCGAGTCCCACCGGGCCGCTCCTCATGGCCTCCTCTGAGCTCTGCAGGATCTCCTCTGAGCTGAGGTACTGTCCGATGCACTGCTCGTATAGCAGCGGATCTCGCACACGCATCTGCTCCTCGCTGAAGTACTGGCCCTCTGCCGAGAGATAAAGTGGCTGAATAAGATAAAAGTATCAAAGTGCTATTCTTGCAAGTGGCAGAGGAGTTATTTTATAAATTTTCTTGCCTTGCTTTTTTTGGTTTTATTAATCATTTTATTTAACAAGGATACAGTACATTATATGTGAACCTGGAGCACAAAACCAGTCTTAAGTCGCTGGGGTATATTTGTAGCAATAGCCAACAATACATTGTATGGGTCAAAATGGTCAATTTTTCTTTTATGCCAAAAATCATTAGTATATTAAGTAAAGCTCATGATCCATGAAGATATTTTGTAAATTTCCTACCGTAAATATATTAAAACTTAATTTTTGATTAGTAATATGCATTGCTAAGAACTTAATTTGGACAACTTTAAAGGCGATTTTCTCAATATTTTGATTTTTTTGCACCCTCAGATTCCAGATTTTCAAAAACTCTGATTTGGATTTGGAAAGCTTATTTATTCAGCTTTCAGATGATGTATAAATCTCAATTTTGATAAATTGACCCTTAAGACTGGTTTTGTGGTCCAAGGTCATATATCAAAAGTGAGAGTAAAGACATTTATAATGTTAGATATTAGATGTTTCTATTCATCAAAGAATCCTGAACAAAATGTATCACGTTCATACAAAAATATTAAGCAGCACAACTGTTTTCAACTGATAATAATCAGAAATGTTTCTTGATCAGCAAATCAGCATATCAGAATGATTTCTGAAGGATCATGTGACACTGAAGACTGGAGTAATGATGCTGAAAATTCAGCTTTGTTTTCACAGAAATAAATTACATTTTAAAACATATTCAAATACAAAACAGTTATTTTAGTCAAGTCAAGTCTGCTTTATTGTCAATTCTTCCACATGTACAGCACATACACACACAGAATTGAAATTGCGTTACTCTCAGACCCTTGGTGCACACAGATAACACTAACAGTAGAGCATAAATACAGATAGATACAGATTAAATATAAAATACAACTATACAAATAAGGTAACATGTAAAAAAAATATATATATATAAAAAATATATATAAAGCAGCACACGGCACATGGCAGATAGAGTGCAAACCAGTGAAGTAAACAACAGTGCAGATATAAAGTCCAACAGCCAGTTGCACAGCGAAGTGTTGAGCCCCAGCTGGACCAGTTTGTGAATGAGCTGTTGAGGGATGATTGTGTTGAATGCTGAACTGAAGTCTATGAACAGCATTCTGACGTACGATAATATTTAAAATAATATTTCACAATATTACTGTTTTTGTAATATTTTTCATCAAATAAATGCAGCCTTTGTGAGCGTAAGAGACTTCTTTCAACAACATTAAAAAAATCCTACTCCAAACTTTTGAACAGTAGCATATATTTTATATTACATTATTTTTACCAATTCTTTTTTTTACTGAATGAAATATACGACTTTAATAAATGAACAGTTCTCCAGGTTTATCCGCGCCATGTTGAAGTTTTTTTCTTGCTGAAATGCATTTTGAGACTGCCTTCTCCGTGAGCGATGCTGCGTTAGAATTTGGCCAAAATGAAGTATTTTAACAGGCAGTGTCATTTTGTAACTTTCTGGAGGAGACTTCAAACAAGCTGCGTCTCATTTCGGAGGCAGTGTCCTCCGGAGGTCGCATTTGTCGGTTGCATACGTCATTGAGGTGGTCTCGTTTTTTTTTTTTAAATGTAATGGTAATGAAACTGATTGTTATTCCTTTTGAGGTGTAAAATACTCTTAATTTCTTTCTTACTCTGCAATCTAACAGTTACTCGATGCATGCAGCCGACAAATGCAACCTCCGGAACAGGCAATCTCTGAAATGAGACACAGCCATGTTCTAACAATCATAAAGTACATATTCAATATTCAGCAACTTGTGCCAGTCTAATGAACGACAGTATGAACTATGCTGGTACATGGAAGTTGGCCAATCTGTAAACAACTAGGGTCATTAATACATAAAAGCCTTGACGTTCAAGAAAGAAAAACAAACAAACAAGGAAACAAACAAAGGTGTTTGAAAACAAACAAACCAACTGTGCTTACCCTTCTGAAGAGCACGGAGAGCTGCATAACCATGGTTACGGACCCGTTTCCGGTCGGCTGTGCTGGATGCCCGTCTCTGAATCTCCCTGCAGTAATACTGCGCTCTGCAGTCACTGCTCAGGTGTGAGAAAGCCTCTATGTGCTCTGGCTTCTGATGGGCCTGGTAGCGCTCCAGAAATACCAAGGACTTGGATTTGTACTGATCCATTAAAACCTCCTTCTTCTCCTGCAGTTAAATCTGGCTCTCCCAGCTGCTGGCTTTTCACTGGACTCCCACTGGCTGCTATAGCCGCGATCACTGAGCTGAGACAGCTGGATGGCTGCTCCTGAGGAAAACAAGCAAGCGCCGCATGGTTAGACTCATGTATAGAATTATATTGCATGAGCACAGGTGACACCTCACCTTTTGATTTGGAGAGCTGCTTGTTGTGTTGTGGGCCTCCTTGACATCTGTCTCAGCAGCAGGACATCTGTCTTGAGCAGCAGGTTCATTGCACTTGTCAGATGGGTTAGGTTTAGGGCATGGCTGGATTTCGCTGGTCTTCTGCTTTAGAGAGCAGTGTCAACAGAGATTCAAGAGGTTAGTATCATTTGATAATTGTACAAAATGACTAGATATTATCTACATCTAAAGGGAAAAGCTAGCATTTCGTCTTTACTGTCACTTTTCTCTCTCTTTCTATTTTTTTAAGTCATGATGAAAGTTTAATTTTAAGGAAGAGGTGGATTTTAAGCAGACTGAATGATTGGAAAAGCCTTCATTCATCACCAGAGAAAAGTCTGTAATTTCAATGACAGGTTGAGACATATGGACTAAAAAAATTAATTAGACTAAAAAAATCCACATATGCAGTAGATGAATCGTCACAGTAAGATCAATGGACCTTTTTCACATTTCCGGGTTTCTCAGCAGCGGAAGTCGTCATAGTTGGGCTAACTTGAATAGCAGTGAATGGAAGAGTTAGAGTTAGATTTCGGGAATTGACATTACTTTAGAAGATAAGAATGTTTTATTTTATTATGATAAGCCTTTAGAGAAGAAATTATATTTTGTTCTTAATTTGTTTATTATATTAGGGAAATATCACATTCATAAATGTCGATGGTCAAAGAGTACACCTAGTTTTTTACCTTTTAAATTTGAGCTCTGTCAGTATCTTAAAGCGATGGAAGATGTAAGGAACTCTAAAGCAAAAAAGACTATAGATTGTTGTAAAGCCTTGAAACTTTATCCTTTTTAAGGACCTTTGCACTTATTTTGTAGTTAGAGATATGGATTTGTTCTCAATACCCCTCTGTATATAGTTCTTTTTTTTTTGTTGTTGATTTATTTAGGTTTTTTTCTCTTTTTTTCTTCTTCCTTAATTTTCTTTTCTTTTTCTTTTCTTTTTTTACTATCATTGTGTCTTTGAATTTATTGACATTTTTGCTTTTATTGTCAAATTGTGTGTGAATTGGCACTAAATAAAGCATTAAAAAAAAAAAAAAAGTGAATGGAAGAGTTAAAGGAAAAAAATTGAGAGAGACTGATAACGGCTTTCAGAAGAGAGAACGATGTCAAATGTACTGTCCCTCCCATAGACGCTGCATTAGAAACACCTTCGCATTAGCCTTAACTTTTTTTTTTAAATTTGATGCAAATGTGATATAATACAAAGAATAGTGTTATAAATGTAGATACATTAAAAAAAAAACAAATATGAAAAACTTTCAAGGATTTACGATGCTGATGACCGTTAAACGTGTCATCACAGTCTTGTGAAAAGGGTCCATAACAAGCTTTTAGAAAAGTGAATTTCCATTTCATGAAAAGTTTTAATTTTACTTAAATAATGTTCTAGTTGTGTGTTACGACTTACCCGTCTTTATTCAAAGAAGAATTCCTCATTTACAAGCAAATGCTTCTCTTTTTACCCCGTAATCTAATGTTTTGTTTGTCAGTAAGGGACTATCTTGAAATTTGCACTTTGTTTAAGTTTAAGTACATAGTAAAAAGTAAATTAAAAAGTAGTCACGTAGCTTGAGTTGGCGCAATGCAACATTATTTGTCTGATAGCATGTATCAGACGATGCAAAACTGTACTTTTCATAAAGCATGAATTTCATAAACGACCCTTCTGTGGATGTCAATGGGCTGAACACATCTCACCTGTACATGTGTGGAGTCTGTCCATCTCTGTCTTGTCCCACAGCTGCTCATGTTTTCTCCCTCCTGGGGTTTGATAACGTTACATGGCTCGATTTCTCCCCACATTTCTGTCTTCTACTTCTGTCTATCTATCGTTGTTTTATTCTACCAAAAAATACCAACGCTAATCATACTAAATGTGTAACTTACTGTATGACAACAGTAACACGTTAATATTCATGGCTAAATTTGTAGTAGTAGGATATATGACACACTCGTACCACTTAATTAATGTAATAATTTTACATCAGTCCTTTTACTTGTCCTGTATTCAAAAGAACGGCGTTTTAATACGTTCTGTGATCGACCGTCAGTGTAACCACACTATTAGTTCCGTGTGGAACACTTTCAATGCAAACCGATAGTTCCGTGTATTCCACCGTGTGTAAGTTCACCCCTGTCCAGTAGATGGCGACATACGCCAACACTCCGCTATACTGCTCCTGCCTTTGACCAGTCAGAAAGCGAAGCTAAAATAGTTATTACAGCGACACAGATGAATAATCATTAAAATTAGCTGCATATAGGATTTTTGGAGGATTTTTTTTTATATCATCCAGTCAGGTAAGTAGAGAATAGCGCATCAAAAAAACATTAATATTTGCCGCCAAAATTCCCACAGTGTTGCTGATAATAAATGTGGTAACTTGGTTATCTCATATTCTTTTATCATAATTTAAAAATAATTTAGTAAGGTAAGCAGCGAATTTCAGTCACCTTACTCTGGCTTTTTGGACGAGGTTCATGAGACTTTAATCATTTTTATCCGTTGTTATGCTTGACTTAATACATGTACTTTACTTACCTTCGACGACTGGAGAGTAACAGTAAATAAATTCTTCAAAACATACTGATTTGAATCGAGTGAGTGAATCACAAAGCAGTCCATAATATCTGGACAGCTTTCCATTATACCGTTCGCGTTCTCATTAATTTTAATGGCAGTTGCTCGGCTGGCGGAGGATCCCCAGAAGTACCTAATTCATAATCTTTAATCATGGGCAGGGGCGCCGTTATGGTTTCTGGACCCCCTGAATAGCATGTTGACTTGGGCCCACCACGATCACGTTCCGGGCCCCTCTCCTTCGTGGGGCCCTTGGAATCGTCCTAACCGTCCCCGTTATGGCGCCTCTGATCATGTGCGCTCAGTTCTGCAGGCACGCTTAATGTTTCAGTAACCTCAGACATAAATACCATAATAATAACAATAATGATAATAATAATAATGACTAAACCCTTTATTAGTGACTAATATCCTAAAATATGAAAGACAGCAGACTGGGTATGTTCATTTCAGCTGGGTACTCTACTTTAATATGAAATATTTGCAGTCTGCAAAATGTTGCTTACATCCATTTTACATGTCATGTAAAATGTAATGTGTCCATGAATACTCAGCCACTTTTGCCAAAAAAAAAAACAGATTATATAGATGTATTTTGCCAGATGGTGTAGTTACTACATTTGCGTCTACATCTGGGATCCTGACAATGCATGTCTGCATACAGGTGAAATGTGGGAGTCAACAGTTCCTTTACTATGATCATGTCCACTGGTTGAATCATACTGCTTTTGAGTCCAAGTCTCTACTTGTTTCAATTGAGAACATTATCTCAACAGCTGTTTATGAGCTATGCTATAGTTCATAGGTTCACGGGCTCCTGGACACCATTTTAACCATTCATAAAAGATGAATCCCTGTCTAGCCATCTGAGATTTCGGTATGGAGATAAAGTTTAGAATAGTGTCATTTAAGCTACACTATTTTAAAGCTGGTGGGTCTGAACTGGCTCTGCTTTTGACCTTATCTTTGCTTGTTTGCCCCTCGTTAAAAACAAAAGACAAATTGCATCTGATTGAAAAAAACATTTTTAGGGACAGTTTAATATACTAACATACTATTGAACTGTCTATATAAATTTAAAAACAAATTACACATCTTCCTTTTGCTAGAAAATGATTATCCGTAGATGAGAGAATATCCCTCAGATTGTGTAGAAAGGGAAAAAAATACGATTGTATATAGCTTTTCAAACACTTCTTCATCAGCCAAGTCATATCAAAACCAAAATAATAATAATAATAATAACATTTTGCATTACATAAAGAAGTCTTAGTTGCAATAACGAGAGAGAAGGATATCATCATGAAAGCTTGAGGAAAATGCTTTGATTATTTATTGAAGGGTTAAGGACATTAGGCTGTTTGATGGCAAAATCTCATATTAAAAAAACAAACCCCGCTAAGATTGTCCATGTGCCCAAAGTGATTAAAACACTTTAAGCAGTTGTATACTACTCCATCCATACAGTTCTATCATTTATTCAATAGCAATTAAAAAAAAAAAACTCTCAACAATCCTCTTGCAAAAACATGGATCTAGTACCGTAAGATACATGAAACACTGCACACATTTGTCTCAGTCCAATGTTAAATTGATGTCCGATTATGTTGTCAGAGTACATACTTTTATCAATTGTAATCATCCATGATTTTTGCTAAAACTTCTAAACCTCTTGCACTCATCTCAACATAGGCTATCATAAAATATTGCATTAGACAACAATAAGTGGGTTTACTCATTTCTACAAAGAGTAATAACTTGTAATTACATCTCAGTGCAATTAAATAATAAGTCTACAAATGGAAAATATCTGAAAATTGAAATATCAAAAACATCCAGATGTTTGTATTTCTAAATCTCTCGATAACATGCAACTGATTTTCCCTCTCCATCTTTTGAGGAGAATCATAAATGGAGGAAAAAAGTAAATTAGCACAGCACAAAGGCTGCATCAACTATTTTAAATCTCAGGTGATACATTAATGACACTGGATATGTAGTTGTGTGATTTATATCATTTAAAGAGCAGGATTTGCAGGTGTCATTTACCTGTGATTTGCCAAAAACATCATGGCTTAGTTTAACTACATAAATCACATTGATCACTTCTAAAACAAAAAAAAACAAATCAAAACATTCCTTTGTATTCCTTTCATTAAACAGTTGTTTCATTGTTTCACAAGGGCACAAACCCAGAGGTGCCATTTCAAAGCAGAGCAGATCAAAAAATAGATCAGACGTGTGCTGATATAAACTCCCTCAGTCTTCTGCTTTGACAGTGATAAAGTTTGAACATCAGGAGAAACGGTCACATTTACATTTGAATTACTCTGTCCTTCACATGCAACTTGTGCCACAGCCAAGGGCCACAAAATGTTAAAATAGGTTATGTTCTGGTTAAATTTGGTTACAATGTAGAGTGTAGCAGAAATCGTAATATACATTTTGAGATGAACCTGAGTATGGTAGAGGGTTGTGTATGTGAGATGCACGTTACTGGCTATGTTTGCTTAAAAAGTGAGTAACCTAACTGGGTAAACTTACAGAAACATTTATAGTCTATTGCACTCAGGCTACAGATCATTTGGAGTTTGGTTCTCATTGGATCTATATTATACGACACACCCCGTCCTCCCAATAGAAAAATAAAAATCATCTCAATATCAGTAGGCCTAAACAGACTAGAATTGATCCCACAGCTATTTGATTTAAAAATGTACATTCACAAGAAGACAACAGAGGACAATTCAAATTGATGTGTGCAAAAACATTATAGATCTCTATAAAAAATATGTGCATATGAATAGAGCTTGTTTCTCCACTAATACAATATGTTCTCTATTTACACATCATGAGTCAATAAAATACATAACATGTACAGTTCTTATTAGTCTTTTAATCTGTATACTCTGTCTTTACAGAAAACATTACCAATGCTCATGACAAAGAGAGGAGAGACTGACAAATATGATACAGATGATACACAACACTACACATCCTGAACTCAAATCAATGTGATTGAGCACTGGGATTAAAATAAGAACCAGAGTTCCATGTGGAAACCTGAAATTGCATATCCCATGTTCAACACAGTCAGATCAAACGCTGTTCGCTAGGATCGGTTGCCAGTCCTGGCTGGCTTTCATGATGATATTACATCTGAAAAAGAAACAAGGAAAACTTTGGCTACAGAAAGAGGTCGACATCCCCCATTCAACTAGTTGCCGCACCCTTGAGTGTGGATGGTAAAATTTCACTAAAGCCGATGTCCCTCATTGGGCTGTCCTGTTTACAGAGCTGAAGTCCGTGGATTCTTCAAACCGGCTGTCAAAGGGGGGCGGCTGTGTGTTTTCACACAGAATGCCTGCCAGTCCGCCCATTGGGGTGGGGTGCGGCAGGGACAGATACTCGGCACAGTGAGAGGGGTGCCGCTCTACTTTGATGAGCGGCTGGGTAGACAGCTGGTTCTCCGGCAAATCCAGAGACTCCCGCTGCAGGGCCAGGTCATAGGATGGCGTCCTCCTCCGTAGTAGCATGCTGCTCTCCGACAGCTTTTTCATGGATGCGAGAGAAGCGGGAGCCTCCGTTTCAAACAGGGGCTCGATGGAGATACAGGGAGGGCTCATCTTTTTCTTCCGGGGAATGTGCAACGACTGTCCACGCATGGGAACGTGCCTCTTCTCACTGAGTTCTTGACCAAACAGCCCATCATCTACTGAAGAGCAAATCTCAATCGAGTGCCTGCGATGGTCATCGGTACCATAGGGTTTTTCCAGAAAACCCTCCGTGTCCACGCTGAAGCACTTCTTCGGGTCTTTGACGCTTAAGTTGGCAGCACTGCTGCAGTTCTTCACAGGGATGGGAAGCAGCATCCCTGAGGTGGTGTAAGGAGACAGGGAGTGACTCCGGGCTTCTGCCTGAGTCCCTACCCACAGCCGTGCTGTGCTGTTGATGTGGCGGACCTCCTCGTCGGTCGGATCGGCGGAATCAAACATGGAGCCACTGGGGCTGGTGCTTCTGCTGCTGCTGGCCAGGCTGGGAGGTCTGGAAGGGATATTGTGCTGGCTATGGGGCTGCTGGAAGGTGCAGACACTGGGGGCATGTCCACGTGGGGGCAGCAAGGGTGACCCCTGAGGGATGCTGGGTCCGGTGATCCGAGGAACACGCAGCTTGAAGCTGCCTGTAGTTATTCCTACCTGTCTGTCGGGATTGTCTTTGGAGTCGAAACTTTGCACATCGACGGAGTCATTTTTAATTGCCTTCTGAAAGAATAAACATGACAGGACAACGTGAACTGCAAGCACTGAACAACAGTGAAGCACTTAATACGGATGGGATGAGCGAGAGTATACCTGTCTGCGTAAAATCCTGCCTATGCTGTGGGTTGGAGAGAGCATGGGAGGGGGAATCTTGGGGAGGTAGTTGAACTGGGAATGGGGAGGAACACCGGGGACCTGGAGCAGGGAATGGCTTTCGCATGGCTGGGAGTGGACTGAGGTGATAGAGCCTACAGGAAAGGTTAATGAAGACTTTTCATAAGTTTTTTTTCCCCTTTCGAGATCAGTAATTATTAATACACAAAGTCATGTACTCTGATTCTTTATACCTAATTCAAGGTACCCTTGACTGGCTTCCACTTCTTCCAGTGGATAAGGAGCACTGGCTGGCCTCACAGGACGAAACATGTAGCTGTCATTGGGCAAAGAGTGCATCCTTGACACTGACATTTTCCGTGGAGAGAGCAAATTCTCCTGTGTTCTTTGCATCCCCTCATCCTGCGTAAGAGAAATGTATTCTTCTGCTTTTGCCCTCACACATAAACTCACAAACCTATAAACACCTAGAGCCAAGCTTGCCAGGTTCATTCACCAGCTCGATGCAGCTGACAAAGCAAATACACTCCTTGCCGGAGCAGCCCATGAGGGGTAACAAATGTTCCTGGCCTCCCCGCAGAGCCTCACTTCTCACTTCTCACTGTCCACATCCCCTCAGCATATTTTCTTTGTATTGTGACAACTCAGCACCCAATAAAACACAAATGCAATTCTGTTGCCCGCAGCTAACTCAGGCTGCTCTTTATAGAGTTAATGGTGCTCAGTAAGTGCAGAACTAAACTAAGAAAACAAATGGGATAAAGTTTCGTACACTATTGCCAGTTCATTATACCACTTTTTTTGTCAAGGACCCCCAAATATAATGATCCCCCAATGAAAGAACTAAAATATAAAGGCAGGTATATATTTTCATGTATAAAGAAAAATATTAAGTGTTATATACCCTAGTACTCTGTTGCAGCCCCCTGGAGTTCCCCAGATCCCAGTTTGAAAACCCTTCATTATACTTAAATAACATAAAACCATAAATACATGGTTTAACTAAAAACATTCTTTCTTTTCGACACTGTTTATTAATGACTTCTGCGT
Source organism: Sinocyclocheilus anshuiensis (assembly GCF_001515605.1). Lineage (NCBI taxonomy): Eukaryota > Metazoa > Chordata > Actinopteri > Cypriniformes > Cyprinidae > Sinocyclocheilus > Sinocyclocheilus anshuiensis. Next base: position 3,663,976 of record NW_015547688.1, read on the forward strand.
CATTTGGGGCAAACTGTGGCACGTATACCTGTCCATGCTTCTGCGGGTGTGGTCCTACATAAGTTGCCCTTCCTTCCGGCCCTGAAGAGCTCCCTGCTGAGACGTTGCTGAGACGCCGAGCCATTTCCATCTCCATCTCAATTTCAGCGTCCATTTCTGCATCTTCTTTAGCCTCCTTATTGCTCTCCTCCAGGTGTTTCATCAGTACGGCCACCACCACGTTAACCAGCACAAACTGAGCGATTAGCACAAAGGTGACGAAGTAGATGGGGGAAACCAGGGGCAGATAGCTGAAGCAGTTACTTTCATTTGGAAGGCACTCTCGCAGAGTGTCCTGCAAATATGCGACATGTTCATGAATAAAACTGCACCTATAAAACACTCTCAATGCAACTAGAAAAAGACCAATGAAAAGTCTTTCTGCACCGTATACCTTCATTATGCCATTCCAGTTGTCCCCTGTCGATACTCTGAATAACGTTAAAAAGGCCATTCCAAAGTTCTCAAAAGTAGCATGTCTGCTTAATCCTTCGCATGGGTTGTTGTCATTGCATTCTAGATGAAAACATAGGTAAATAATAGTTTGATGACAGTCAAATACTTTTTATACACAAAAAGCATAGCTAGACTATCACTGAATGTGTTGCTAGAAGTGGAGATAACCTGACAGAGTCCCCTGTATTACCATTAAAGAAGCAAATGAGCTGTTACCCCCAGACACGTCTGACACAATAATTAGGATTGATTTTAAAGTTGAAGGCTAATGAAAGTAAAAGAGTGCTTGCCCTTTAAGAGAAAGCATAATCATGTCATTCGTGTTCCAGAGGCCTCTCGCAGGGATATAAGTAGCATAGAAATGTCTATTTGAGCCTAGAGGCTATCTTATAAAAACACTGCCATTGCAGGAACAAGCTCCAAAGATCAACAGAGCTAATTTAGGTTCTTCTCCCATTATGACAGCACTGTATTCTAAGGAGAGCTCTAAAACTGAAGCGTGCCTTTGGGGACCAAATTTAAGCATTTCTGACCCAAAAATGAGAGTGGCAGCTAAGGTAGAGCAAAGCCGCTAGAACTGTGAAATGGAGAGCTCAGTATGAACAGTGAGCAGGATTGCAGCACTGACCTAGTTTCCCAAAAAGCTCCACGCCAAGTGCCGCATAAATGAAGAAGAGGAGCATAAACAGCAAGCCCAGATTTCCCACCTAAAGACAGGAAGCGCATTATCACAATATGTTATTAAACAATCAATCATGGGGAGTAACATCGTGTTATAAATATTTTATCTCCAACTTTCTCTCTGTCCTCCCCCATGTCTTACATATCCACACAAAGACAAAAAACAAATGCAATTGTGCAGTACATCTATATCTCTTTAAAGCAAAATCACACACACACAGCATATGTGTGTACAAAAAATGTTTTGTCAGGTAATGTTTTGTCTATAATACACTGTACAGTATATATTAGAGTTACTTTAGCTGTTACAATATTATTCTCGGGAACACTTTAGTTTAGGGACCAAATCTCACTATTAACTACTTGCTTTTTTGCATGCATATTACTAGCATATTGGCTGTTTATTAGTATTTATAAAACACATATTCTGCATGACCATATTCTACATCCCTAAATCTTGCTCAATACGTAAACTTAAGAACTACCTTACTAACTTAAAATAGGCAGTATTTAGGAGTGTATTGAGGCAAAAGTCATAGTTAAGAGTTACTTAATAGCAAGAATTGGAGCATAAAATAAAATGTGACCTTATTCTCTATATCATAATGTTTTAAAAGTACATTAGTGCAACCTAATGTATTTGGCCATGTTAAATAATATATAACAAAAGACAAAAATATTTTTAAAATTATTATTTTTAACAAGGTATGTATAAACATAAATGTAATATAACAAATATAAATACAATATTTAAAATAATATAAATATTTTTATATAAAAATAAAAATATATATTTATTATTAAATAAATACATGAATGAATTAATGTAAAAACACACAACATTAGTTACCTGTGGTAAAGCTTGCATAACTGTGTCTAGCAGGGCTCTCATGCCTGTAGCCATCTTCAAAAGCTTCAGTACTGCGGGCAAAGGCACAAATCAAATCCCACAAATCTATTTGTAATAGAACATGCAAATAACTTTTTTGTTAACTAGCTAAAATGAAAGTACCTCTGGCTATTCTCAGCACCCTCATAATGCGGATGATAGTGGGGTTGATTGGCAGTGCTGCGTTCATCTTGATCTCCTCCAGGGTGATGCCCATGATAGAGAGCAGGACTATGGCTAGATCCAGCTGGTTCCATCTGCCAGCACATTACAACATCATACAGTTAAAATACAGCATCCAGCAACGAGCATCGTTTAGCTAATCGGTTTTTGAGCATTAGGCAAGCTGAGCAAACAAACCGTACACAGATTTATGAGCAAACAGTGAAAATAGAACAAACATACTGTTGACTGCACCTATACATGTGCTATTGTGGGATTAATGATAAGCAACAGGGATCATGACTCCTTTTAATTTAGCATGTTTCATTTAACTGAAACAAATGATTAATCTCATTCCCTACACATGATATGACATCAGACGCCACATATTAAAACATGACTTAATCACACTTAATTACCAAAGTGTTTTACAACGTGTTACTGAGGATAGTGAAGTTGCCTTGTGATAATATACATAATATATTTAAGGATTCAAATGCATGATTATGTCCGAACCAAACGCACTGCAATAAGATTCAAGCAACAAGCAATTTGTCTGTCCACACCAGACTCATCCTAGCTACACGATGCAACAAAATCAATCAACAATCAATCACAGCCAATCAGAAGAGCACATGGGCGGGCTCTCTCTGCAAGCACACTGCAGTTTTAACAAATGAGTGACTGATAACATCTTTGGTATGGAAGTTTATTTCCTTTAATTCATTTTTTAAGATCTGAGGTAAATTATCCACTCTCGCTTTCAGTATGGTAATAAAGGTCACACAAAATGGTGTTCGATCTCATAATTAGACCCTTTTAACATTAAATAAAGCACATAATCAGTACCTCAGATCCTCATTGTCATAGTGTGTATGTTGTTCTAGCCACAATGTCGCAAATAAAAATAGAAACCATTTCTAAAATAGAATATACTGTCGCTCGTCGCGTATCACCTTCATGGCTGGTTAGGACAAAAACTCTGATTAACATGGAAAAGATACCTTTTATGGTGTGTTGCAGAGCTTCTGATTAGGACAGTCTTTTGTTAATTTCAGTTATATTTATAATATTGCCAAAAGAACAAAAGTCTGAAACATAAGAGTGATTTACATAATCCTCCTTTGAATCTCTCCCACCCTCTTTTATCCCTTAAGAATACATATTTTGATTGTAGTTCTTCATTAATTATTGTGAATTAGTTTTTCTGTCTGATCTAAGTGAGAGTCAGTCACGCTTTGATCTCATGTCTTTGTTGGCTTGAATAATCAGTGCACACCATCTCTGAACGAAGATAAAATATATTATGCCGTACACAAAGCTGATGGGGTCTTTAATTAACTTTATTGGGTTAAGCACTTGAAAATTACTGCATGACTACAGATATCTAAGAATACACGTATATCCAATGCACAAAGAGAGCATGAGATAAGGGACAAGGTCACTGAGGGGTTGGGGACCGACAAGACTCCCCATAGACCTTCTTAGACTTTAGTATCAGGATTAGAATTAGAAGGCTTAGTTAAAAATAAATTGGTAATGAGAATGTAATGTATATAGCAAGTGTAATAATACCATCGTTCACACTAATAAACACTTGTGAATACAGCTTGAATCCATAATTGTTTTGTAAGTAAATATATAATAATTTTAGCACATAATTTCATAATATCAGTATAAAATGGATTTTATTTCCAGAAATGTATTCAGTGCAATATATGAAGAGTTCATTTGCAAAAACCGATAACTCCATTTTTATTTTTATTTTCAGAAATCACGTTTTTTAACTGCTCATTCCAAGTAATATCAATCAAACTGCAGTTGGGTTGTTTTGATTAAGTAATAATAACTTAAACAAATACAGGTAATTTACAAAATTAAAGTTCATTGAAAGTATTTATTTTATTTTTTTTACATATTAACCCTTTGACGCGTACGATCACACCGGTGTGATCAGTCTTGGCTGGTCCCTGAAGCGTACGATCACACCGGTGTGATCAGTCCTGGCTGGTCCCTGAAGCGTACGATCACACCGGTGTGATCAGTCCTGGCTGGTCCCTGAAGCGTACGATCACACCGGTGTGATCAGTCCTGGCTGGTCCCTGAAGCGTACGATCACACCGGTGTGATCAGTCCTGGCTGGTCCCTGAAGCGTACGATCACACCGGTGTGATCAGTCCTGGCTGGTCCCTGAAGCGTACGATCACACCGGTGTGATCAGTCTTGGCTGGTCCCTGAAGCGTACGATCACACCGGTGTGATCAGTCTTGGCTGGTCCCTGAAGCGTACGATCACACCGGTGTGATCAGTCTTGGCTGGTCCCTGAAGGGTACGATCACACAGGTGTGATCAGTCTTGGCTGGTCCCTGACGCGTACGATCACACCGGTGTGATCAGTCCTGGCTGGTCCCTGAAGCGTACGAAGCTTCTATTTTCCTTTTTCGCCCTGAAGAAAATATCACAGATTCATCAAGTTTGTCTTAATTATCCATCCTCGATCACTTTTAGGCCCCGTCCACACGGAGACGCGTTTACCTGATTACATATAATTGAAGTTTTTGTTTATATATATATTTATAAACAAAAACTTCAATTAAAATTAAACTGATAACTAAAAACATAAAAATAAAATCCAATTCAATATGTAAGGAATAATTGACGACGGGCCGTTGAATTATTAGAATATATATATATGGCACATGTACTGTTTTTACTGTTTAGGATGATGTAACTCAAGTGTGGAGAGTCATCGAAACTCATTAAAAAATATTTTGTTTAAATAAGTTTTGCAATAATTTTTTTTTTTAAAGTTAAACAAATGAACAGAGATTAATCAGAGATGCTTGTCATTCAGATGTGCGTGTGTTGGCTAACTCAGTAGGAGTAGCCTTGTCACCTGACCGGAATACAGCGTGCTGATTCGCTAAAATGGACTTGTCGGCTTCTGTTCAAAACAACAAGGGCGCTTGTCAGCTTCTGCAGTAAAATGTGAACTCGCGATGCATTGAAAGTGTCTTAGGCAAGTTACTTACTAAGTAGTTCATGCATAAAACTCAAAACAACACACGCACATCTGAAAGTGACGTTCTGAATTAGTAACGGATCTTGAGCTCAGCTGTTAAACTGTGTATGTTGTTTATCTTATTTACAGTGTATTTACATTCACATTAGACATCTATTGAGCCATATAGTAGGTCAGAATACCTCTCTTTGAAGAATCTCCGAAAACCGAATGCCACAAGCTTGAGTAAAGCCTCAATTACGAAGATGATGGTAAAGACATAGTTACAGTATTTCAGTGCCTCTTCAAGGTACTGTGTGAGATAGAAACAATGATTTCAGCCATTTTAATGCTGCAATTTACAGAAAAATAGTATTTTGACGCTTAAACCACATTTAATAATGCATAAATGTCTTTGCATTATATAAAAATATCAAACTAGGGGCCAGATTCAAGAAAATCTTAAGAAAAAGTTCTTAAGGTAATTATTTTTAATTGCCTTTAGAACAATCTTAAGAAAAGAATATAAGAACATTTATTAGAATGTTTTTGAAAAACAAAATATTTGTAACTTTATTCTTAAGAATGTTTTGTGAATCTGGCCCGGGATTTATTTTATAGTACGTCTACAAACACTTTTAAAGTTTGTTTCTTTTGGGTTTTAAATGATGAAATGCAGCTTTATGCAACTGTAGATCACTAGATCAAACACATTGAGATTCAAAGTGTTCGTAGACTCACGTGAGGCTGATTGAAATGCTCAATAGACATAGTGACCACATTGATGCAGATGATGCAGGTGATGAAGAGGTCCAGGTAGTGGTTGGTACACAGTGTGTGGATGTAGAGCCGGGCTGGAGAGTAATCTGCATAGTACGGTCTCTGCTGGGCCTCTGTTGATACAGACAGACAGCAGAAGAGTCAGTGCAGGGTAAACACAGATAAACCAAATCACTGATGCAGTGGAAAAAGGCACTGGGTGTGAGGGGACAACTGCTGCAGAGAGGACCGGTACTTATCTTGCCACCATTGTGATATTATTGCTAAACTATCCGTTTAAAGTCCTCTCATGCAGCACTTGTGCCTTCATGGGTTTCAAGCATGCTGCTTTGGTGAACATGCCGTTGTAAACATGGCAGTATGTGGGAGAACATATGAAAGGACTTCTGTGAGTAGCACAGGTTACGGGAACATATTGAGTGTTTCTCAAGGAGAGCTTAGATGTGACTGTTTATCGATTAGTTGTACTGTGTGTGATATATTGGACATGACAGCAACCATAAAATTGATTTGAGTTTGAATCCATCTTTCTGAGTCTGCCATAAAAGCATGTTTACAGGTAAATACCATATGCCAAGAGAGAAGCCTTTGCGCTACTGAATATCTGATAGAGATATTAAACATGCAAGTACAGCACAAGCATTAAATGAAACATCTCTCCCTAGCAGATACCACACTCATGACCACCCTGAAAGTCTTACATAGTTGCACACAGAAACAGCATGTCTTTCAGTAGGATGGGATAATGGCAGGCCCAGATGGAATCTGTTGACGTTTTCAACATTTTCTGATCTGAATTTGGGGAATATCTGATTAATTCTGTACTCTTAGTGATAGCTGAAAGATTTATTAGCATATTAGTCCAAATATTTAATGAATGAGCTCAAGGGTAGAGCATTTTATTTTAATTTTGAGGAAATCCGCTGAGCTTTCTGTGGGTGCAGATTCCGTGTGGGTCTGAAGCATGAACAGATCCACAGATTGGTGATTTGGATATATTGTATATAGAAATGTTTCTTCAACTTCAGGTACCGTTGTGTCCAAAGGGGTTTTTGTTGTTTATGTCCCAACTACGATCATCTAAACAAATGTGAAATTAACAGTTGTGGAATTTATTGCATATAAATTTTTGCTAAAAATTATGTCCCTCACTTATGGCGTCATTTTCACCACACCAAACATTTTCGTTTATTGAGTGATGTGTCTGTGAACCTGAAAATTAAGGTAAATCTCCTTAAGTTGTTGTAAACAATATTTTATCATCACGATTTCGACTAGAATACTACTCAGCACAATACACAATCTGAGATGTGATGTGAATTTTCATAACAATTCTCCTGTGATGTATGACAAATGTGTTCTATGAAAATATTTTCTGAAAGTCCACATGGCCACAGTTGAAGAAACAACTTTTTATACTAGGGATGTCCCGATCAGGCTTTTTGTGCCCCCAATGCGATCTGAGTCATTGAGTATCTGTCGATACCAAGTCCTGATCCGATACTTGTATATTCCTAGTGTTTGATGCTTGATTCAAATACATTAAAGTTATTAAAATTAATCCAATGTACAGTATACAGAGTTGTGCAGAGAGTAAAAGATATATATATATGTATGTGTGTGTATACATATATAAGCTATATACTCTATGTATATATCTGCACACTGTATAAAGACATTTGTAGAATATGGGACTAATGATGTAAACGTCTTGCATTTTATATATACAATAAGCAGAATAATTACAACATAAAGGTAAAAAAGTGGAGATATGGTTAGAAAGCATGAAGCTCGCGTCTGTCCGTCAAAACCGAAGACGCAACCCATAGCAATGCGTTATGACAACGACGTCTCAGATAGTCTGAAGGCAGATAAAAGTAAACGATAAATGAATGAGTGATCATTACAAAAGTGCGCATCAAATATACTTTGTTTGGTTTTAATGGCAGCTAAGCACGGGCATTTGAGCATCTTCATTTCCTTTTAATGGTGGTTGGCAAATCTACTGGAAAGTGAATACTGCCACCTACTGCACATCACCGGCATTACAGCTGACGTAAAATAAGGATCGGGCTAAGGAGAGCTGATAGCGATCAGTTAAAAAAATGCTTGATCGGCCCTGATCCCGATCCTTGAGATCGGCTCGAGACATCCTTAATTTATACAAATATTTGCCTTCTTTTCTTCCCTGTCCTGCTAAATGCACTCTGTGTTGAGGACTGTTTTGTGAGATGTCCTTCGATCTATCCCAGATGAATGCATGGAGGGGCTCTTTGAATAAATTCAGGGAAATAAAACTCAACTGCTATGGACTCGGCTATGAGTACTATAAGTCACAGTCACATACACGATTAATCCCTTGACTGCTGTAAAGGCTGGAGGTGCCAAGTGTGACAAACTAGATAAAACTGTCAGCTTTTATGCAAAAGATCATTTATCAGGAAGCTTTGCCCTGGCAGGCGAGGTGCTTAAACAAAGAACACACTTCTTCACATTTATTCGTTTAGTCACTTAAAATCATGGCCGGCATTCTTAGATTCCGTAATGCTCACAACCAGACAACCCTAATAGTGCCCTCAGTGTACCAAACTGATTTAGACAGACAGCCAGACCACGGGCAACTAACCATATTCAGTCTCACAACTGGATAATATGATGTAACTTACCTTGATGTAATATTACATATGTTTGAGTTCAGCACTCAACATCATCAACACCCCCCCCCCGAGAGCTGTCTGACCCTGCATAGACAGCAACACAACTGAAGTGTTCCCAAGTCCAGAAACGTAGCAAGGAGATCTGTAAAATAATCAATGTGACATGAGTGGTTCATCCACAATTATACGAAGCTACGAGAATACTTTTTGTGCGCAAAAGAAAAAAAAGAATGACTTTATTCAACGATTCGTCTCCTCCGCATCACTCTGGTGCCATTTTGGAGAATATCTGCTGGACGTAAAACAACGTATGCTGTTCTGTGTCAGCTGCGTCACGCCGGATCTGTTCCTTACGTTGTTGTGATTTGATCTGAACGGAAACAGCGTATCTGCGTGACGCAGCTGACACAGAACAGCATGCGCTGTTTACAGGGTGATGCGGACTCGTCGGAGACGAATTATTGAATAAAGTCGTTATTTTTTTTCTTCTGCGCACAAAAAGTATTCTCGTAGCTACGTATAATTGCGGATGAACCACTCATGTCACTTGAATTATTTTACAGATCTCCTTGCTACGTTTCTGGACTTGGGAACATTTCAGTTGCATTGCTGTCTATGCAGGGTCAGACAGCTCTCAGATTCCATCAAAAATATCTTAATTTGTGTTCTGAAGATGAACGAAGGTCTTATGGGTTTGAAACGACATGAGGGTGAGTAATTAATGACAGAATTTTAATTTTTGTGTTCTGAAGATGAACGAAGGTCTTATGGGTTTGAAACGACATGAGGGTGACTAATTAATGACAGAATTTTCATTTTTGGGTGAACTAACCCTTTAACTTTGCTGATTAATTAAATTAAATGCATTTATCAGTTTTGCTTAGCAAATCCCCAAATGAAGATAAATCAAAGACACAACAGGAGAGGACTGAATCCTTGAATATAAAAAGTGGCTTTAGAAGCCAGTACATTGTTCATTTCATTTCAGCATCATTGATCATAAGCCTATCACTGCCCTACGGTCCATAGCAATCCATTTTGCAATGGAGTTTGTATCTGTCTGATATATACTGTTGTTCAAAAGTTTGGGGTGAGTTAGATTAAAAAAAAAAAAGAATCTATATGCTTGTATTCACCAAGGAAGCATTAAAGTGAACAAGTCACAGTAAAAACATTTGTTACAAAAGACTTCTATTTCAAATAAATGGTGTTCTTTTGAATCAGGAGAAAATAATTGATCATGGTTTCTACAAAAATATTAAGCAGCACAACTGTTTTCAACACTGATAACAGTAATAAATGTTTCTTGAGCAGCAAATCAGCATATTAGAATGATTTCTGAAGGATCATGTCACACTGAAGACTGGAGTAATGGGATACATCACAGGAATAAATTACATTTTTACTTACATTTTACTGTTACTTTATTTTTGATCAAATAAATGCAGCCTTGGTGAGTATAAGAGACTTTGTTTTTGAGACTTCAAAAACATTAAAAAATCTTACCGACCCAAAACTTTTGAACGGTAGTGTAAACTTGGCAGTTGTTCACAGAGGATGCACTCTTTGGTCTAAGTACACATGCAGACTGACATTTTTGGCCATTGCGCTACATAGCGTGCCATGATCATAACATATTAAAAGCAACTTTTTCTTGCTTAAAAGTCTTTGAAAACCATTATTACATGCGAGGATGGCCAAACAGCTTTTTGCTGCCTGTTATCAGTAAGTTTTTTGGCGAGGTGCGTTAATACTTCAACCTTAAATTGTAGGAAAATGAACACTTAACTAACACATTAAATCACACAGTCCTAATTAGTACTAGTTCAAACTTCTATTAATTGACCACACTACAGTATATAGAGTATTCATAGCAGGACACTCTGCTGCTTTGGCCATGATGCTGACCCTATATGTACTTTGCAAACTTCCCCTGTTGGCTTGTCATGCAGCATTTTGTGTTGCGGGCATCTCATGCAGGAACATGCTGCAGTCCAGCACAATCCAAGGCTGACATCAGATCAGTGCCAAATTGTGCATGGTTTTTGAATTTCCTCAGCCTTTTGACTGCTTCTGTCATTTAAAAAAAAAAAAATCTTTCTCTAGCTTTCTCTCTCAGGCTCTGGAAGCAGGCAGTGCTCAGAAAAATAGACTACCGACCAGACCCGCAATTCGCCTTACTCCTGCGCTTTTTCTCCAGCAGTCTCTGCCTCTTCTCCTCACGCAGGCGCGTCTCCTCTTCCTCCTGGTCCTGACGACACTTGTGGAAGTTCTCCACCACCACTCCCACAAACATGTTCAGCACAAAGAAGCTGACGATCAGCAGGAAAGAGATGAAGTAGAGGAGCATCCAGGGGTTGTGATTGCGCTCAGGCTGCAGGCATGAAGGACAGGAAGATAGAGGACACATCCATCATATAACAAATTAGGAAAGTCATGTGATTAAAGCCATGTGCCAGAATGAGCAAAGCAGATCCAAACCTGCATGTCCACCCCAACAGCGTCCAACCCATCATACATTATATTGACCCACCCGTCCTTACAGGAAAGCACGAACAGCGACATGAGAGCCTGCGGAAGAGAGACACGTGCCGGCAAAACCATCATTCATTCAGTGCCGTTACAGAGCTCGTAATGACAATCTGAGAATCATTTCAACCATATTACTGCAGACAATATTTGCTGAAAGTCCTATAAAAATGAAAAAGCAATATGACCTCACTTTTTCACTCAGCTGATCGCTGTATTTTGTTTAAAGGGATAGTTCACCTAAAAATTAAATTTCTGTCATTAATTACTCACCCTCATGTCATTCCAAACCCATAAGACCTTCATTCATCTTTAATTAAGACATTGGGATTTAAGACAATTAAGACATTTTTGATGAAATCCGAGAGCTTTCTGACCCTGCATAGACAGCAACGCAACTATCACGTTCAAGGCCCAGAAAGGTAGTAAGGACATTGTTAAAATAGTCCATGAGACATCAGTGGTTCAACCTTAATTTTATGAAGCTACGAGAATACTTTTTGTGTGCAAAGAAAACAAAAATAATTAGGGATGCACGATATGAAAAATTTTAACCGATAATTAAGTCCTTCTTATGGTCAATACCGATAAAGATACCGATAACCAATAAGTTCATATTTTTTTATTATAATTTTCATATAATCTACAGTTTGTGCACCCAGGAGAATAGAAAATCTAAAAAGCCCTGATTAAACTGATATTTTAGTAGCTCTGGCCTAACTATAATAGCAAACATCAGTCCTGACTCTTCAAATGTGTTTATTTTCTGTGTAAGGCACCACAATACTCAGTTACAGAAAGAGTTTAACAGAAATATGACAGAACTATGGTTTACCTGCAATTAACAACTTATTAAAAACAAATTTATATTCAAGTATTTCATGCATAACAAAGAAATGCATCTATTCAACCTTTAGTGCATGAGGATGAGGAAGGTATATTGACTTTAAGTCATGTTTTTCAAATACATAATAAATAAAATGCATTGACATTTGTCAGCCTCGAAAAAAAGAAAAACAAAAGTGCATCCTCAAAAGTGCAAAGGGCATAGAGATTTCTCTGAAATGATATAGTTTAACATAAAATAAATAATAATAAACTTAAAATGATTTCCAATTTGCACTACTCAACATGTCTTACCCTCCTCTAAAGTATATATCTTTTCCCTTGTCTCTGTTTAATGTCTATTTGTCTTTTCTATTTGTTATGTGAGGGCATTAGTGGGAAAATCTTGATAAACAGAAGCATCTCTGACTTCTCACACCCAATTCTGTGTTTTTTTCATCCATAACATTTGCAGCAGCAGGAAATAAACGTTCACTGTCTATGCTGGGGCAAGGGGCTGACAGGTATTTCCGTGCAAGTGAGGCAAGGTCTGGGAACTGGGATTTATTTGACTTGGGCTTAGCGCTAGTAGCTGCTGCCGCGGCTGCTTCATATTCTTTTAGTACAGCTTTGCCGCGATGACGACCTTTCAATTGAGATATAAGATTTGTTGTATTAAAACTTGACGCCTTTTTTCCTCCTCTCGAAATCCTTGCTGAACATGCTTTGCAAATAGCAATGGTAATGTCCTCCGCTGCCACCGAGAAAAAGACATGTTCACGGGTGATGACGTAATGAGCGCGACACAGTTTTAAAGCTGCAGTCACTTTCAGAGTCACAATCAGACTGATTGATTCATTTACCAGCAAGAGTACTTTATTGGATTTCATTTATTTATCGGAGCAATAAAAATGATGTCAATTTCACCCATATCGCCCGATAATTTATCTAAATTTAATATAGTGCATCCCTAAAAATAATGAAATAAAGTAATGTAACTATTTCTTCTCTTCTGTGACAGTCCTTGATGCACATTAACAAGAGTACCACGATGCATTCCTCTCTTTGCAAACAAGTCTCAGTGCATCCGGTTTCTATGCCAGAACGCCGGCTCCTGCATCAGCAGCACTGCACGCATGCATTGTGGTACTCTCGTGAACGTGCATCGAAGGCTGACAGGGAAGAGAAGAAATTGTTGAATAAAGTAGTTATTTTCATTTTCATTGCCACAAAAAGTATTCTCGTAGCTTCATAATGTTACAGTTGAACCACTGATGTCACATTAACTATTTTAATGATGTCCTTACTACCTTTCTGGGCCTTGAAAGTGGTAGTTGTGTTGCTGTCAGATTTCATCAAAAATATTTTAATTTGTGTTTCAAAGATGAACGAACGTCTTACGGGTTTAGAACGACATGAGTCTGAGTAATTAATGACCTATCGCTTTAAATGTGTCCAAGCCAATGAATAACACTTACCTGTCCCAAGTTGTCAAAGTTGTACTTTCTCCGAATCCATTTGTAGTTTGCTTGAAGGCAATCAGACTTATTGGTGATGTTTTTGGTGTCGCCACCTTCACAATGGTAAAACTTTCCTTTGAAGAGCTGTAATTGATAATATCGCAACTGCGTTATCTGAAAATCCCTCACATTTCTGTTGAAAAGCATGTAGCACTTGAAGCAATTACCTGAACTCCAAGAATGCCAAAGACAATAAAGAAGGCACAGCAGATCAGCACAATGTTCCCAATGGGCCTCAGGGACGTTATTAGCGTTTCCACCACCAGCTTCAGTCCAGGAGCACGACTAATCACTCTATTTATGTGAAAAAACAAAGGCGCAACCTATTTCACCCTGTTTGAATTCCAGGAACATTTATGTAATGGTACAATTGTCTGGTACAAACCTTTAAGATCGATAAACCTCTGCTTAGTCTTAACCTCTCAAATAATTAAAGGATAATAGACTTCATTTGGCAAAGCTTTAGTTGAATCGGTAAGTGAGAAGGGGCTTTTAGCGTGTAGACTCAGGAGATAATGCAACCACATAATTAACCTTCAGTTTATTCCTTAACTGGAGCAATGACCATGTAGCGGATTTCATTGAATGCTTGAGCCTCAGACAGGCGCGTTGTGACCTTTCGCTGACTCACCTCAGCGGCCGCAGAGTTCTCAGCAGACGAAGAACCCTCAGGATGCCAAGGATTCGGTTTCCACCAGTATAGGCCAGAGAGACCAGAATGTCAATGAGAGAGACAGAGACCAGCACCCCATCCAGAACATTCCAGGTGCTCTGCAGATAACTTTGCTTCCCGGCGCAGAAGCCGAGGGCCACCACCTTTAACACAAGCCATATCACATCTGTAAGAGTGTTTTGTGGAATGAATACTCCTTATATATAGAGAAAAAACCTGTACCATACCTTCACAGTCATTTCAGCAACAAAAATCACAGTGAAAACATAATTGGAGATACTGAGGAACTTTCGCTCCTGAAATGAAGAACAAAAGGACATACTGTATCCTACATCCAGTAAGCATGACAACACCAAATATTAGATGCAAATGGCCATGATTGCACTCAAGCAAACTTACGGATGGCTGAATAGAGGGTCTTTCCAGAGCAATGGTAATGCAGTTTAGGAAGATGAATACCAAGACTACATGATCAAACAACTTGTGAGAAATTAACCTTTGACACATCATCCGAAACCTAGGACAGGATTGTATAACAATATTGCATTTCAAAACTGAATGTGAAACTTTGAAAGGAAAGCAGTAATTGGCCAGTTGTTGTTGGAGATGGCAAATGCTTACTTGTTCTGAGGAGAGAACAGGTAAAGGGACCACTCTTCATGATCTTTACACCACTTAGGTTTATATGCCTCAAACGTTCTCTTGAGACGGAAACAGAAGCTCTGTAACCCACAAGAGAGATATATAAGCAAACTGAACAAGAACTACAGCTAATTACTACAGCTCTAAACACTAACTACAGCATTGTCAGGAGTTTAAAGTGTTTAGTGTAGATAAGAACCTCCGGTTATAAACATTACGCTAATGGTCTCGATTCAATTTCCCTTTCATTGGAACTTCGAACTGCGTCCTCTAGGGGTCGCTATGGGGAACGCCTCGTCGTGACCCGTGTCTGAAGCATACATTGAAAAAACACCAACTCGTTGGCCGGCGACAGCCATGACGTCACTACCGGTGCGACTATAGTATAAATAGGCGCCGGGAGAACACATCATTCTCTTCTTCGTCTTCATTGACTGTTTTGTTTGAAGCGTGCATTTCTGTGGTAAGAGCGATCTCTATTTATCTCATTATGGTGAGCACTAGCAAAGCATTTAAGGATGTGTGCATCCGTGTTGACGTTGTTTAACATCTGATAATAACACACGATCTATGCGTTGTTTGTTTGGGCAAAGACGTCCTCTAAGACTCCCCTCCTTGACATCTCGCTCGGATGCCAGGGCATACGCAGCAGCAGCAGGTCGGGCTGTCGCTTCATTGCACACGATGGTGATGCTCCAAGCATATCAGGCTGACCGGCTGAAAGACCGGGATAGAAGTCCAGGTCTGAGCCCAAACAACCCAGGGGTCCTAGCCCGACTCGGGAACCATGGTGGGTGTGTACGATCCATGTCTAAATATATGTATATATAAATATATATATGTGTGTATCTAATGAGCTGGTGGTTGTGTGTATAACCCTTCTGCTAGTTTCTTTGCAGTGTTTCCCGGGACCTGTGTGTTTCTGTCCCTTTCTAGGGTAGGTCCTCGATGGGCACCCCCTGTTCCCTACTCAGGGAACCATGGTTACATAAGTAACCTGAGACGATATCAATAAAGAGGGATTCAAATGGATGCTTGTTTAAATTTGATGAATTACCATTTTGTAGCCCTAACTGTTTATTTTCCAAATGTGTTTTCTGCAGTATACATTTTGCACAATTAAAATCCTTTTTGTCTAAAAGTCTAATTGATGCTAGGTACTTGGCTAGAAAGATGGATTAACTTGAAGAAATGACACTATGAAGCAGCTGTAATTATGCTGATGGTAATACAATTGTGGGAAATCATTATAATAACATTTCCAACTAACTTCCACTTGTTCATATGAAGCACTGACACTTTTATGCAGTTTTTATGGACTTTTTTCATGTACTTAATTATGTTGTTTCAGTTAACACCATGTAGCACCTTTCAAACAATTGAAAGTGTTTTTCTTTTTCTTTTTTTTTTCAACAGCTTAGTAGTGGCTCCATGATGCATAACTCAAATTTTTTTTTGCAAGAAATACAATAATTTCAGGAATATAAAAGACAATTTTTTATAACTTTTATTCATTTAGCAGATGCTTTTTCCAAAGCGACATATCATTCATTAATTTGGAGTTGGTAAGATTTTTTATGTTTTTAAATGAAGTCTCTTATGCTCTCACCAAAGATATATTTGATCAAAAATAAACGGTAAAAACAGCAATATTGTGAAATATTATTACAATTTAAAATAAAATTTTTAATATTTTTAAAATGTTAAAGCTGACTTTTTAAGCAGTCATTACTTCAGTCTTCAGTGTCACATGATCATTCAGAAATCATTCTAATATGCTGATTAATATGCTGCTCCAGAAACATTTCTTATTATCAATTTTGAAAACAGTTGTGCTGCTTAATACTTTTGTGGAAACCATAATATAATAATTTTTCAGGATTCTTTGATGAATAGAAACTTCAAAAGAACAGCACAGAACAGAAATATACAATTTAGTTTTTTTCTTTAAAAAAATCCAAACGTTTTAAAGATTACTACTATTCTAAAATGAGTAAAAAATAAAGAATAAGTTGTGCATGTCCAAACTTTTGGCTGGTTGTGTATGTTATTTTTATGTAAGCCTGTAGTGTAGCCCTGTTGGTTTCTGTTTATTTCACAGCACTTGAAACTCAATTTCAAGACGAGGCCTCTTGAGTGAGCAGATATCATCACTCTGACACCAATAAAGGTCACTTTTCACCCACCAAGAAAAACAATTACTGCCTTCAGACTACAGGGCTGAATCAATTACAGCATGCCAATTTGTCTCCTCACAAGACAAACCCCTGGGAAGACATCTTCGAAAAGCAAGTTATAAGCACTGCCTGACTATAACAAACAACACAGCATTAAACCATAACTTACATCATCCATGTCCTCCTCTGCAATGGAGTCTTCCTCGCTGAGGTTGGCGGACAGGTCAGTGGGCAGGTGCAGGCTTCTTCCATTGCAGTCGTGGTAGTCTCCCAGTGAGCTGAAGCTGGGGGTTTGTGGCAGCTCAGGGATATCTAGAGAGCTGGGATACTGCAGTGAGCCCCCACTGATATTGGCCAGCTTCTCCCCCTCCAAGTCTTCGTCCTCAAAGCTGCCCCTGCCGTCCCCAGACAGCAGAGACTCCCTCTCCCCTGACGTGTCCTTCCTTTTCAAACTCGGCGCCCGTCCTGAGCTGTTCCAGCTTGACCTGCGGCTGCCCCAGTTACTGCCTGAGCCACGGGGGTGGCATGGAGATCTTCTTGGGCTAGTCTGGGATAGTAAAGGAATATGCCTACGTTACACATATTGCTTGTTCCTGCAATTAAGAACTACAGTCATTTCTAGCCTTTCATTAATATTGGGGCACATCGAAAAGTGTCCCCATATTTTGATATTTTTTGACGATGTTTTGCATATAAATTGGCTTTATCTGCAGTAGAGAGTTGTTTACAAGCTGTACACGCAATAAAAAGCTGCTTTGTCACTGACAAACAATAGAAGACATTTGCAAGTTTTGTTTCCTACAGTGGATTTAAGGTACATATCCACCTCATCCATTTTTTGATTGTTTGTTTTCTGTCTTATAAAGTAATCCCTTAAGGTTTTGGTGAGAGAAACAGTTGCAAACGATTCATTGCATGAGGGAACTGTCCAAATGAATCAAAGTGAATCAAAAAGAACACAGTTTTATTAATAATATTTTAATGGGGAACAGCAGTATTTTACTCAGGCTCATGGCCCTGTGTCTAGCAATGCCCCTGACTATAGTAAAATAAATAGCAATGAACAGTTACAAAAAAAAAAAAACACAAAATGACATTTATGCATTTGACAGACACTTTGAAAAAAAAAAAATCAAACACTTAAAAGGGCCTTAAAAATGTAATTTTTGTTAAACTTTTAATAAATTGCGTTTTAATATTGTAAGTTTCATGGCCGTCATTTTGACCGTTTTTAAATTTTAAAATGTAATAACTTTGCTGAAATAAAACCCATATAACTATAATACCCTGACTTTTCCTAAATGTGTGTATATTTTATTATAACATTGTTATTTTATTAAAATTACAAAACACAAAAGAGTTCTAAGTATTTCTACCTTGAATGGCCAAAGCGGTCAAATTGACCGATCGCATTACAGACGGCATATAATTTCTGCTTTTGCGACTTTTTCCCGCGGTTGAAGATGCACGTCACTGTTGCCTAGCAACTTTTGCGCTAGTTGTTTTTATATTCTATTGCTAAGCTAAAATTCCCGTTTGTAAAAAAGCCAGGTGGACAACTCCAATACAACAACTGCTGTCATTCAATCTGCCACGGTTCCAGGTATGTTAGGCTAAAAGTTGTAATGATAAAATAGCCAAAAATAATAATAGTAATAATAATAATGGCTATTATTATTTTTATGCTAGCGTAATGCTATAGCTAATGCATATAGGCTAATTTTAGCCCCGACAAGACTGATATTGTGAAATAAAACAAACTAATTAGGCTTTTTTTTAGCGACAATGACGATGTTTATTATTACCTATACTATTATAATAGATCCATTTATTCATGGATCACGATTCCAGTGGTGGCTGCAAAGAATTGTTTCCAATTCATCTGATCCAAACATAAAATATGTCATAAAATATGACAACAGACATTCAAAGCTTCATTGCAAAACCTCAAAAGAAGCTTCGAATGTAAATATGATATGACAAAAATGGCATTCAGTTCAGTCTAGTATGAACGGTCAGAATGACCGCTATGGCCATTCTAGTAGTTATAGAATTCCAGTAGTTCTAGTGTTAAAGAGACATTACATTAAAGGGGTCATATGATGCGATTTCAATTTTTCCTTTCTCTTTGAAGTGTTACAAGCTCTTGGTGCATAAAGACGATCTGTAAAGTTGCAAAGACTAAAGTCTCAAATCCAAAGAGATATTCTTTATAAAAGTTAAGAGT
>NW_015547688.1:3683254-3694859 GCF_001515605.1 Sinocyclocheilus anshuiensis
GCCGGATCGGCTTTCACCGTGGACGAAGCGGAGTCCAGCCCGGGGTCGTCACATGTGGTTGCCACAAGCCCTCCGGACATTCCTTCGTCGAATCCGCCAGCCACGCCATTTTCAAGCCCGCCGCCTCTGCTCACTCAAGCCGGCCTCCGCATACTCTAGTCCGCCGCTCACTCAATGCCGCGGTGTGTGACGCTGTTTCGTTGTGAAAGCGAAACTACTTTGTTTGGCCTTCCAAAAGAGGACACAACTAGAAATCAGTGGTTAAGTTGTATTTACAACAGTGTTCCAGAACAGTTCAACCCAAATATTCAGATGTGTGCAGCACATTTTATGGAGGACTGTTTCCTGATCCTGGAAGAGTAGACTACAATGCCGGCTGTTCTGACTCATAGTCTGTAAGTAAGTTTTTTATATATAAAGAATTTGCCACTGATGCTTCAAACGCGAGTTTTAAGCAGTGTAGAGTAGGGCTTGTTGTTTGTCATTTCTCCGATCACAAATGCAGACATGGTTTTATGTTTGCGCGGCGCGATGCAACGCAACGCGTAAAAAGACAGTATAAGTCATTATAATCCGTAATTATGTCCCCACTGGATGCAACAAATGCCTCGTTTATAATGGGTTTTCATGTTTTTGAATCGTTGCTCCGGCCGGACAAGGCATCACAGTATGGTAGGGGCGTAACATTTCCGTCACATGCTTGAGGCATTCAGCCAATCACAACGCACTGGATAGCTGGCCAATCAGAGCACACCTCGCTTTTCAGACCGATGAGCTTTGTAAAAATCGATGCGTTTCAGAAAGGCGGGGCATAGAGGAGAAACAATAATGTACAGTATGTGGAAAATAATGTGTTTTTTTAACCTTAAACCGCATAAACACATTTCATTACACCAATACACAAAATAATGTTCTTTTTAGCAACATCATATGACCCCTTTAAATGTATGAGTCAGTGACAAACAATGAAGAAACAAAAAAATGAAGGAAATAGTTTAAAAATGTGCCATGTTTGTAAAAAAATGAGTTATTCATATTTATGTTTGTTTCAATTTATTTTGAAAAAGCATACCACTTTCAGGAAAGGTTTAAATTTAATGAATATAAAAATATCATGCGGTGCAACTATCAAACAGAAAGTGATGTCATGTTGACTATACACCTTGAATACGTTGTATTAAGTGTACACATATTAATCAGGTTTTAAAATATATTTAAAATATATTCTACATTACTTTGTCAAGGTAAAATATTGTAGAAAGTAAAATATCATACATTTTTTATTAATAATTATCTTTTTTATTTGGAGTCATAGAACATGTCATAATGATAAATGAAGACATCACTTCCTGTTTTATGTTCTTTTCACAACTACTGTACTGTATGCTCAAGCAATCTTTATGTAATGTCACTGTAATGGACACCTGATTGTAATTTAACAGCTGTTTTTTTTCTTACCAGGGATTTTTGATCAAAAGCATTTGGGTCTATTGAGATGCCACTGCCCCGCCTGGACTCGGCCAAACCAAACACTGACTCGGGGCCGAGCGAGCTCTTCGGAGTGGGCATGGGGGTGGCAGCAGTGCGCATGATGATTGGAGGAGGCAAAGTGCCTCGAGGATCCACATGCCCATTCGCTGACATCATCAGAGAGTACATCTTCAACTCTGTTGGTGGAAGTAAAAGGGGTTATTCAAAGAAAGTCATCACCATTCAGTAAACAAAATAAAAAATGATTATCCATGAATGACAAAGTAGTAAAAGTAAATGGAAGGAGGACGCATTTTCCACAGTAGATTCATATATGTGAAATGCTGATGTGGTTCTAGAGGACCCCTGGCCTCTTTAATGGGGTCTGAAATGAACTTAACTATATGCCTGAATGAACAGGCTAAGAATAGGAGAAATCTATGTTGTGTAAAAAGTGTGCATTTTACATGTTAGCCGGCAATAACATTTTATGTGTAAAAGAAAGTAACCTGTAGCTCGTAATTCCCCCATCTTCTCTTCCTCTTCAAAGTTCACCGAGCGCTTTTCCTCATCTGCATCTGACCTGTTAGCATCTCCCTGCAAAACACAAGAGCTTTCTGTGGACAGCTCCCAGTATTTCAGTAACCACTCAGCCCACTAAAGTGTTATTCAGGATGCACTGAAGCCAAACAGGAGCCGTTCTCTTAGAGGACGTCGGCCTCTGGCATCAACAACACACTGGCCTTCACTCAGTCACAGCCTGCTGTGCATACATACAGCTGTGGTGCCCATATTATCAGTACTCTGTCTGCTACCCTGTTAGACCTCGATTGCGGATAGGGTTGTGCGAAGTTGGTGTTTGTTTTAGCCTTTGCAGGTTTACACCTACTAATAACAAGTTCACAATTCACACAGTCCCCAGCATGACAGATGGGCCAAACACTGCAGCACTGTATCAGCAATGCAGTTTAACTCCCCAGACTATCTGGAGATAGCAGCTACTTTGTTTGTGCACAGATCTGCATGCTTAAGAAGCCAAATTCTGTAAATCCCTGAAGCACAAGTTCAACCTTGTTCAAGGAGCGACCAATTTGCATATTAGCTACATAGTTCGAATTAACATATATAATGTACAGTATGTTCGATTTAATTCCTATTCGATATTTATTTAATTTCTATTTTGTAGATAATATAAACTTTACATGTACAAAACAAGTTGTGAGGACTGTGAAAAACGGCACAAGCGTCTTCATGCTTGTTAAGCTAAATCTGAAGTAATGAACACAAAGGCTTACAACTGTTAATCAAATCTTCATTTTAGCTGTAGATTTAGACATAGAGTTGATTTATTGGTTTATAAGATGTCAATTTTGATGTTTTATATTTATTTTTATACATTCATGGTGTAAAAAAAGCAGTTAATTGAAGCACATTCTTTACTTTTTTACATTTGATGCTGTATTAATTTAATTATTTAAAGTGTCCCAATATTTTGACAGTATTTTGATAATGTTTTGGATGTTTGGCTATAAATTGGCTTTACCTGGATTACAGTTGTTCACAAGCTGTATGTGCAATAAAAAACTGCTTTGTCACTATAACAAACAATAGAAGACATTTGCAAGTTTTGTTTCGTAAATATCCACCTCATATCCCATTACCATTTGGTATAGGAAACCACTGCAAACGATTCAGTGCCTGAGTGAACTGTTCAAATGAATCAAATTGAATCACGAACAATTGTAAAGTTTGACTGATTAAATCGAAAGAGTCATTCATTTGCAAAAATGGTTGTTTCATTCTGATTCTCAACAGCTGATAGAAAACACACATCTTGACTGCCGAAATATTATTTGGAAGAATGATACTTAGGTCAAATACTTATTTTTATGTTGACTGCAGTGAGCAATGAAGTTTAACTCCCCAGACTATCTGGAGAAAGCAACTGCTTTGTGCACATATCTTTAGAAAATAAACATTACTGAAACTGAGCCAGCTGAAATAGATGTTTTTTTTTTTTGTTACCTCTGCCTGAAATCCCTCCACTAAGATGGCCACCAGTAGGTTAAAGAGCACATAATTCCCAAAAGTCATCAGAGCCACAAAGTAAAGAGCCGCCCATGGGGTGGTGGAAGCCATTCCATTATAGAGGACCACGTTCCAGTCTTCCTGGGTCAGGATCTGAAATACAAACGTAAGCAGCTTGAGAAACAGAAGAGGACAGAGAACGGCTGAGTAAATAAAAAATCTGCGATGTATCAATTAAATGTGCAATAGAGTAGTGTTTTGTACATGTAATTTCCTGCATCTGAATTACATAGCGGGGGAAATTAATACAGAATTTGACGCCGTAGGTCCAATTTGAGTAGTGTTTTGTGATGATACTGTACAAACTATTCAAAGTTCTGCTTCTTACTGAAGTGAAAGTAATTGGCTGTCCCAGTCTAGCAATTAAGTCTTTTTTTAACTGCAAAAAAATGTTGTGATAATCTAATGAGAATAGCTGCAGTACAGCATTATACAGATACAGTGCAGGTTCAGCAACTCAGCTTCATCACAGGAAATTGTGCTAATGCAGGAAATAATGCACACAAAGGCCTTCCATTGTAGTCAGCTGCATAGTAGCTACTATATAGCTCAAGATATTGATATGGAGTTTATAAATAGGTTTATGGGATATACAAATATGTATAATATCATAAATAACCCTAACCTGAGAGACATAAGCAATTTATTTATTTATGGCCAGTGTTGGGGAGTAACTAGTTACATAACAGTGTTACGTAATTTGATTACGAAATAAATGTAATCCATTACATTTACTGAGAAAAAAATGTGTAATTAAATAGTTACTTAAATGTCAACGATTACAAAGGGGGTTACATCTGAATATTTTTTGTAAAAAGTAGGATACGTTAAATCATATTAATTTGTTGCTTTGCCTGTTTTAATGTGCACGATGCCTTTAAAGGCCATTTAGTAAAGTGATGCTATTCTGATGCTTTTGATTGGTTCTCTTGTTTGAATTTGCAGTGCACCACTTCTGCCAGTTATTGTACATCAATCCACATTGCTGCTGAAAGCTTTAGGCTACAACCTGTCTGAGAGTTGATTAACTGATTAACAGTTGAAAACATTTGCTAGAAATTTAGAGGAGTAATCAAATGTAATCAGCTACATTAAAAAAGTAACTGAAATAGTTACACAACTTAATACATTTTAAATAGGGTAACTTGTAATCTGTAACCTATTACATTTCAAAAGTAACCTTGCCAACACTGTTTACGGCACACTGCATTTGTTATGTCTATGTCTCAGAGTAATAAACAAAAGTTGAAAATAATGTTTCGTATTAAGGACAGGTCTACACTGTTTGAGGTCTACACAACTTTGAAATAATTTTTCAAAGCTGTAAACAAAAAGATTATTGGATTACGTAAAAATGTAACATTTAATTCAGTGTGTTACTTGCTATTTCTTTGTAATTATTGTGAAATTTACAAGCAATTTCTTAGTGAAAATTGTTTCTATACCCATTTTTTTCCCAGTGTATGCATTGCCTAACCCCAGCACAGCCAGCACAGTCTCTCTTCTGACCTGAAACACAGTGACAATGGCCCACAGCAGGGAATCAAAGTTTTTCCTGTCTGGAATGGTGTCTCCATTCTCCATTTTCAGGCTGAATTTGCATCCAAAGAGGTGCATTCCAAGAATGCTGTATTGACAGTAAAAGAAAAATGAAATTAATAAACATTTGTGCTAATTCCAGAATTATGCTGATGACAAGACAACACATTTTCAGCACATTACTACTCACAAACTAGAATTAATGTTGCACAGTGTTTTCTATAAATCAAGATTATAGTCTTGGTGACGCTGCACACCAAGCTCGGTTCTAATTGGCTGAGTGAGTTGTGGGTGTGGTCTGCACCTGAATGTGAAGATGAAAAGCATGAGCAGCATGCAGAATGTAGCCACATTGTCCATGGTCTTCATCAGGACCACCAGCTGTCTGCGCAGAGCAGGGAGGAAGCGCACCAGTTTGAGCACACGCAGGAGACGAAACGTCCTCAGCACTGACAGACCCCCATCCGCCTGCCCTATGATCTCCCACACACTGTCACAGAAACACATGGTTATATTTAATTCATTTCTATATATAATAGTTCAGATAAAATAAAAAAAATCATAACCTCAACAATGCTTACATACAGTATGTTTAAATGAATACGTATTTAAAAAAATAATTTCCTACTATCCTTCATAGTACCTTCTGGGTAGCTGATGCATAACATCCATTTTGTTTAATTACTACAATTTTAGGTCATTTTAATTTATTTTTTTAACATTCCATATTTTTAATTTCATAATTGCAAAATATACATTTTCTGATTTTTTTTTAGCGTATTTGATTATACACTAACTGTTTGGGGCCAAATTGTAATGATATTTCACAATATTACTGTTTTTACTGTATTATTATCCAAATAAATCCAGCTTTGATTTATTTCAAAAACATTAAAAACTTTTAAAATGCATTGTATATTTAGTAAGTTTAGTATTTTAATAAGTATTATATAAGATATAGACACATACAGATAAATAAAAGGTCTTACCTTATAACTACAATAATCCCATCAAAGATGTTGTAGGGGTTCTTGATATAGCCAAAGATGCCAAAGGCCAGTAGTTTGAAGAGCATTTCGAGGACAAACATGCTAGTGAAGACGATGTTGCTAATCTCCAGAATGTTTGTCAGCTCCTCAGGCTGTGAGAGGAAACAGAGCCACACTTCATTACCGTCTGCAGGCCAAAGTCATGCCAAGATACTGCTGGGAATATAACATATGAGTGACGAATATTTATATGCCACTTCCCCAGACTGCTTGTTACCCAGGAACAACAGATTAGTAATTAGTAAAAGAATAATGAAAACCCTTCATTATACCCACTTCGACTGCAATGTTAGATTAGACAAGCATTTTCAGCCTTACGGGCATCAGTCTTTGGTTCTAAACAATTTCAGCATCATCAATTTAGTAGGCTATTTGTACATTGGTATTGAAAGAAAACAAGATAAACCAAACCAGAAAAACATGCTAGCAGTGTCAACAGAAAAAAGATGGTAGTCACATTTTCAGTGGGCAAACTTCCATTTAAAGCTTACAATCTATGCAACATATATACATAAACAGATGTGCTTGTGTGGTGTCCAACAGGTGGCTTTATGAATCATTATTCCAGCAGCGGACACCACCTCAGGTGCCAAGATAGCTAAAGTGTGTTAACTGTAATATGGTTTGAAATAAAAATATGATGCTAATTTACCAGAACAACTCTGAAGCAACAGATTCAAAAACATACCATGGGGCAAAAACATTGTTTAGTGTAATTTTCCTCATAAAGTGAGACACATGCCATTATGCAGTGCCATAGACTGAGCCCAGTCGTGATGAATTCTAAACACAATCTTCCAGCCTGTGAATAATTTTTCCAACAAAATGGCAAGAGAGGATTAGTGCATTTCTGTTTTAGAAAGTTATACAATTACACAACAATATTATGTCTATGATACATCCTACCTAACCAGACAATCTAGCTCATCCCCTCTTCAACAAAACCATATAGGGATAGTTCACAAACTAACAAACACACAAACAACCTCACAACCAAAAAACAAAAATTATGTCATTATCAGTGTTGGGGGTAACGCATTACAAGTAACGCGATTTACGTAATCAGATCTACTCACCATCATGTCATTTCAAACTTGCATGACTTTTTTCTCCTCCAAAGCTAAATGTGACAGTATTTTGACCACTCTTCCACTATTAGAAAGGTTCTTTATTGGCATTGGAAACTTTAACATCCATTCCACAAAAGCTTCTTTATACTGGAAAAAAAGTTCTTTAGATTATTTAAATATTCATGGTCTTAAGAATTTGTTCACAAATCAGATTCTTGAACTCACTGATTCAACAATACAGACAGATTGTGCTGCGAAAATAATCAGTAAATATGTACATTTCTATATGTTTCTTACACAAATCTATTGTATGAGGTCAGAAGAGGAATATAGTGTACGGACTATTTTTATGATACTTTTATGGTGCTTGTGGGGGCTTTATTAAGCCCTTTTCATGTCCTTTCAACATGAGGGTGAGTAAACGATGACATTTTTTATTTTCGACTGAGCCATTTACACTACACACAAATCAAATATCAATCCCAGCTTTCCTGAACATGGTCTGTCTGAGTGCAAAGCTACAAATTCCCACTGCTGCTGCATCAAGCACATTTGCTGGACAGAGCAATGGAAAAGCGACGACAGTGAAAATGCATGTTGGGACACTGGGCTTTCAGTGGCGGCAACATGGCAGACTAAAGGAGAGTGATGTTAGCAGAGAACTGCTGCACTTCTCCAGAGGGAGTCAGCCGCTGCACCCTTTACTGCCCCATTCCTCCATCATATCCCATGATGCATAACACACATCCCCCACTTCTTTATGAACCTCTGAAAGCAGAGCAACTCAAAAAAGGCAAAAGGAATGAAAAACAACAACACTGTCTGTTACTTTCATGGCTATTTGCGATAATGTTCATAATTTCACAGCTCTAAACCATTCAATGACCAGCACAATCCGAAAATAAACACAGCATGATGTGTTTGATAAATACATGTATGATTTTGATGAGAATCTGGGTGAAGCTATACACACATGTGCTTTGTAAATTAGTATTTGATGCATAACGTATCAATGAAATTCTATCTTACATCCTGCTGTAATGGGTCAACACTTCTTTTAAAGGTGCAATAGGTGATTGTCTTCAGAAATTTTTTTTGCTATGCTGGTTGAAAGTCTCTTCACATCCCGAAGTGGTCTAAATGTATTTATCTGTATTTATATATTCTGTGGAAGGCGTAGGACCAAGAAATGTTCGTCCAATCAAAACGCTCGGTCTGAGCTTTTTTATTGAGTTTCCTATCTGCCTGTCAACTTATGTATTTACATACCTCTGCGCAACGGGTTCGCGCAGACAGGATACGTCATCAGCGCGTTTACGCACGCTGTGCAGACAGAGCGAGAATGGCTCAACAACCTGATCTTCCTTCATGGTATTGTAGTACTTTTACTAACTGTGCTATAAAGTTTTCTCACCAGTGAATGACACATGATGTATTGTAGTAATGTTGTCTCTGATCGTCTGATCTGTGTGTGTATGCGTTCAGGGGGCGTGGCTTTGAATGGCGATTTGCAGGGAGGGTGGGACTTTCGCGTTCAGTGCTATCAGGCTAAAGTTAGCATTTTCCAAGATCTCCTACTGCACCTTTAAAGCATTTAATTTTTTGTGCCTCTAGTGACATCAAGTTGAATTGCAATTTGTTTGAGCAGCCCGACTATATGGAGCGAATTTTGTGCCAATATTCATCAAACAAATCCAGCATTTTGCAAATAAACATAATCTGCTTTGCAAAGAAAAACTCGACTTTCAAAAATGTGTAAAAGATGTAAACTTGCAATTGCAAGAAAAAAACATCAGAATTGTGAGATAAAAAGCCACAATTACCTTTATTTTTTATTCAGTGGTGGAAACGGACTTCCATACTACACAGAATACATTATTCACTTGAAATTAGTTTATTATTAGTTTATTATAGGCTAGGGCTTTAACCAACTAATGAAGAAGGGAAACTAATGAAGTTTGGAAACTTTTTGGTGATAAACACTGCACTTTGGCAAAATAATTTTTTAAATGCATAAATATTCATTGTAGTCTTTCAATTAATACAATAACAGAAAAGCTTCAAGAATAATAATATACAAAAAAAAAACTATTGCCATTAAAAACCATCACTTGGTCACAGAAACAGACAGCCCTGTCTTAAACTCGTGCCATTGGCTGAGCCACTGTTACTATGTTGTGCTGGTCAGGATGTTCAAACAAACAGAGGAATGTTTTGATAAACCCACAGAGTCATTGTGTTTACACCTTCTCGAGAATCAGCCAACAAATGCCATACAAATGGCTTCAAAATACTTTTAGAAGGAGAACGGTACATCTCACTGCAAGGATGTGTCTACTTCCCAAAAGTATTTCATGTGAGCTATTCAGCCTCAGAGGTAATGAACATGTCTATTATTTATCAAAGTGAAATAACTGTATGTGCAGTGGAGACATGCGTGAGTCTTTGGTGATGGGGTGAACAGTGGTGTAGGCTCTGTGAAGTGACTTTGACTGATGCAGCAATGAAGACTGTCAGTGGCCCCATGTAAATCCGATTAGGTGGTTGATTGACTCAAGAGTGCAGAGACTCTGCTGAGAAACTAAGAGCATTCAGTACATAGATCAATGCAGCCAGCCTTATCTCATTACTGTAATCCTCCCTCAATAACTACTATGGCGACAGTGTATTCCAATAGCTGGCAGTACTGAATAAACACCTATATGGATAAGCCTTGAACCATTTGATTTTAAAGTCCCCATGAAATCAAAATGAAAGTTTTTTGGGTGTTAGTATCAATATGTTATTCTTAAGGTTATCTATAATGCAGTGTGCTCCAAAACAGTGATAAAATTCGCATTTAGAAGATATAAGCATTCAAAGCTTGCATTTCGTCACTTCCGCCAAAATGGCTCAACGATTTTTTTGACGTCACATCGTACTTCAACTTCTCATCAAACTTTGTCCAATTAAATGCTCTCTAGAATCAGAAGCGCCCGCCCCCTACACTATAAAATAGACGCTGAAGCCGCGGCTGAAATCGGTCACTTGTCCACAGGTTTAGTATTTTCTGTACAGTGAATGGCACATAGTGCACTATATAGGGAACAGGGAACGATTCAAACAGTGTAAATATGCTTTCCATTGAGGAAAAAAAGAAGTCTGGTTTGGCGCTGTGTCACGCTAACCACCGCACCGCACACACACTCTGCTCCCCATTGAGAAATTTTAACCAAAGTATGTTATAGACTTTTAATTAAGACCCTAAAGAATCATATCAACTTGTGCAAAATGAGCATCCGATGACCCCTTTAAGGTTATCTATAAGGCAGTGTGCTCCAAAACGGTGACAAAATTCGCATTTAGAAGATATAAGCATTCAAAGCTTGCAGTTTGTCACTTCTGCCAAAACGGCTCAACAATTTTTTTGACGTCACATCGTACTTCAGCTTCTCATCAAACTTTCTGTCCAATCAAATGCTCTCTAGAATCTGAAGCGCCCGCCCCCTACACTATAAAATAGACGCTGAAGCCGCGGCTGAAATCGGTCACTTGTTCACAGGTTTAGTATTTTCTGTACAGTGAATGGCACATAGTGCACTATATAGGGAACAGGGAACGATTCAAACAGTGTAAATATGCTTTCCATTGAGGAAAAAAAGAAGTCTGGTTTGGCGCTGTGTCACGCTAACCACCGCACCGCACACACACTCTGCTCCAGTCCAGAGACACGATAGCACGGAGCGGATCTTAAAGGGGTCATATGATGCGATTTCAAGTTCCCCTTCGGGAACTCGAGCTGCGTCGGAAAACGCTAGGGGAACATATGTTCTGTGACTCTTATTTATTGTTGTCTGTCCAAAAAAAGTTGCACAAGCATTCAAAAGTATAAGCTCCAGCAGATGTCTAAACTAAAGACAAAAAGGGCCGAAAGCAGATCGCGTTACAGACTGTGTGTTCCTCCCTCTCGAGAGGCTCTCGAGAGGGCCGACTGTCCTCATTGTGAGCAGTTGCCACTGCGTTTGCTTCGCTCCCGGAAGGCTCTCTTTGAGGAGGGAGCCTTCACCAGCGTTCCTCACGGTGCTGGCCCCGCTTCCGCCGAGGCGGAGCGGCAGCTGCACTCGTGGGGTTCGCAGCTGGATCTGGTGGAGGGAATGGAGACGGGCGAGTCCCTATCTTCTTCCTCACCTGCCAGATCCACTTCCCGCTCGCTGGGATCGGAAGCCCGTTCTGCGGCTACTTCCCCCCGGAGAGCGGGCTCGGCGCTTCTCCTATCTTCCTCCTCCGAGGTTGATGTGGAGAGTGTCGAGGATTCGCCCCCTCAATCCCCACAATATGAGGAGCTATTGGAGGTAGTTACTCGTGCGGTTGCCAAGCTGAACATTCAGTGGCCCGCAGAGAAACAGGCTG
>NW_015547688.1:3695144-3702191 GCF_001515605.1 Sinocyclocheilus anshuiensis
CTGAACCGCAGAAAAGTAAACTCGATGAACGCATTCTGCATGCTAAGCCGCTACCTCCATGCCGGAGCCTGCAGTTTTTTCCTGATCTCCACACCGAGGTGTCGAGATCGTGGAAGAAACCATTCTCGGCCCGCTTATTCGTCCCCGCCTCTGATTACTATGGAAATGTGGTGGGGTTGAGTGAATGCGGTTACAGAGCGATGCCCCGGGTAGAGCAGACGCTTGCGAGCTATCTGTCACCCGGCGCGGCATAGTCTCTGAAGGCTCCGGTCTTGCCATCCAAGCTGCTGCGAACCACTTCAGCGCTGGTGGGCAAGGGGTACTCGGCAGCAGGTCCAGTGGCCCGCAGAGAAACAGGCTGAACCGCAGAAAAGCAAACTCGATGATCGCTTTCTGTGGGCTAAGTCGCTACCTCCACGCCGGAGTATGCCGTTTTTTCCCGATCTCCACACCGAGGTGTCGAGATCGTGGAAGAAACCATTCTCGGCCCGCTTATTCGTCCCCGCCTCTGATTACTATGGAAATGTGGCGGGGTTAAGGACAGGGTCTGCCTTATGGATGCCCCGCTTGCGCCATCTGGTCTGTTCGGCGACGCCGTCAATTCCATCGTCGACAGATACCAGGAGGCTCGTAAACAGGCGGCGGCATTCCAGCGGTTTCTGCAGGTTCGAATTTATGCAACGCATTTTATGGACGACCTAGAAGAGCACAAGGCTGGCTGTGCACAAAGGCTATTTAAAAAAAAAAAGGGTCATTCCGACTTTGCTATTGGCAATTACTCCGTAAACAACCTGTCTATCACATTGTGCAAAGTATTAACTGCAGGCAACTTCTTGTAGTTAAATTAATTTTTTTATTTAGTGCTTGTGGACTATGAAAGCCTGTTTCCAAATCAGAGGAAACAATAAAAAAGTAACTGAGAGAAACAGAGTCACAATTGTGAAATTTAAAGTTATATTGTCAGATATAAAGTAACATTTTGAGATAAAGTTATATTGTGAGATATAAAGCCACACTGGGAAATAATTTATTTTGCAATAACAAGAAATAAAGTCAAAATGTCAGTAAATAAAGTTTCAGTTGTGATATATAAAGTCGCAATAACCTTTTTGTTTTACTCTGAAATGGAAACAGCTTTCCATAATGGACCGTATTTGTGACATGTCGACAACAATTTCATACGGGAAACAAGCAAGCAGCATCACAAATAGATGCTTAAAACTATCAGACATACTAAAAAAGAATAACCATAACTCAAAAAACACTGTTTACAGGAACTCTGCAAACCTTACCCACATAAATTATATTGGTAACACAATCACAAGAAGTTCTTCCACCTCTAAAAGTAGTCTCACCTCAAAAGACACTTTACAGCTCAAATAACAATCATTTTACTGTAGAATTTATGTTAATTCTTTAAAACAGACCTAAGAATTTCTATGCAAGGAGGTCTCCAAATCCCCAAATCACCATAACAAATGTCTGCTAACTATTTTCACCTCTTCTGCTTCTGAAATGAGGATTAAAAGATCCCTATTACGTGTCTTGGCTTAACTAGACAACACGAGCTGTTCTTTAAAGTAGCATAACGATTAAAGATTTTACTTCAGAAGCAGACATGCTACCTAGGACCCACATTGGTATTCAATAAGCTATGCTTTAGTCAAAGAGCAACCAAACAATCATATATAATCACACATAATTAAATGTAGGATAAAAGGGTTTGTTCAGATCTATTATTAGCGTACTTACCTCCAATTGTGAATATTGCTCTTTCAATGATATAAAGTCAAGTGTGACACCGCAAGGTGCAGCTGAACCTTATTTCTACCAGAGCTGCTAAACATTATTTCAACAACAATCGCTCTCCAAACGGCTTTTTAGCAAAGTTACAATATTTAATTTCATACAAGTACTACCCACAGTGCAGTTATAATCTAATGCAATTTACAGTACATTGAGCAGGAAAGTTTTTTCTGCTGGCCTTGTTGAGCCAATTTTTTTTTTACCTGCCCTGCCCATTACACTGCTCTTGGTAGATTGCGCTGGTCATTATGGAAATGAGATGTTGCGTCGGTGTTCTTTAACATTTTTGAAAATTGTCAACTATTCCTAATTGATACTTCTAAGACTTTGTCATCTCCTTTGACAGACTCATTTGTGTCAGAAATTTTGCTGAGAATTAAATGAGCAGAATTTCTAACAATTAGTACATTACAGAATACCAAATATTCACGTTTGCAAGACATAAAATGCATGTTTCTTGGCACTCGAATAAACTGGCTGAAATCCTGGAAGTAGGCTATCGGACCATTCTTACTGTTAATCCAAGATTGAATATTTATTTTATTTATTATACAACAATGTCAGTAAATGTTTAATTTCCAAGACTCCTCTACACAATACCAGCAGCAGAAAATGTCAGTACTGTAACCACTTTATATTATATCAAGCATCCACACACATTGCTTACTGCGAGACCTCTATCCGATTGGCTACATGTCAAACCACAGGATTAGGTATGAAACCAAGAGTGGTAACATCGCAACTTGAAACAACACAGCAAGGAGAGATAGAAGTGCAGTCCGAGGCACTGCAGCACAACACAGTTATATAACCAGGAGATCTGTTCACCCAGTAAGGCTATGAATCCTCATCACTGTTTCTGAATGAAAAATAAATAGCAAGCTAATCCCAGT
Organism: Sinocyclocheilus anshuiensis; assembly: GCF_001515605.1. Lineage (NCBI taxonomy): Eukaryota > Metazoa > Chordata > Actinopteri > Cypriniformes > Cyprinidae > Sinocyclocheilus > Sinocyclocheilus anshuiensis. The sequence goes on from NW_015547688.1 coordinate 3,697,844, forward strand.
GCATACCACCAATGAAATTCTGATGAGGAATATGTTATGATATGGTCTGTTTTATTGCTTTGTTTCCTTACAAGCAGTCATTATAACAACCATCCTTTTGTTTTTCCTGACCACCAATCAATATTAAAGTAATATAAGTCCTGACAGTAGCAGATGAAAAATCAGGCTATTCATTAAAGAAGCCACACTTGCACTCACCTGCTCATGGTATTCTATCCCCATACTCAAGGTGTTGATGAGGATGGCAATCATAATTCCTCGATTAAAGTATTTGCTATTTACTATGCGTATCAATCTGTCCCGGAAGTCATCCCAGTACTGAGCCAGGCGGTTACGCTCCTCCAGCATTTTATGATGGGATGCACGGCAGGGTTTGAACTCTGCTCCATGGGAGAACTCGTACACCACGTCCCCTTCTGATCTGGAGTAGTCTGAATCACCGAGCTCCACATCCATGGTCTCCAGGGCCCTTGCACAATACGGGCAGCTCAGGAGCTCAAGAAGCAGTGGACTGGGCACCACACCAGCCATCTGCAGCAGCACACGACTGTGGCCTACATGGGAAAAAACACAGTCAGTCAACAATTAAGTCAATGCAATTAAGAAACGCAAAAGTATTGCATTTACTCTACCTGGCATCTAACTCAAACATCAATAGATCCCACAACCAACTTAATGTTTATTGTAAGGTTGCTTATTTGTATTATGACACCTAATTGGTTCCATTTTTAGCAGTCAAGCCAATAAAACCGGTTACTTCAGCTAGTTTATTAGTCTAGTAGCTTACTTATCTAGCCATGGTCATGAAAAATAGGCAGTGCTCTATGTGTTCTGTTCAAGTGCTTCACCCTCTCTTGGTCTTATGATCTCACAATCTTAAATAAAACTAATCGGTCTAATCAGAGGATGTCTGTGGCTGTACTCTTATACTAATGTGTTGCCTGAGGACGTAATCATACACAGTGGCCCACTTTAGCCTGTGGTAATGAGCTGAAGTGGAGGTGACTCAAGCTGCAATCAAAAATTACTGTTGGCAGAGGCAGTGAATTTGAAGTAAACATGCAGTACATATTCCTGTTGACAGAAACCCACAAATAGTCATTCTGCAACAGACTGATATAGACATGAAAACTGGCTTGTGCATGAAAGAAATGCCTTGGTTATCTGGGGCTGAACAAACAACCTAACGCAAAACCAAATGCACTAAATTCTACTCATTCATTCCAAACATATACAGTACTGGGACCCCGCGGTAAATTTGTCACTGTAATGCCTTGAAGTGTTACACATTTAAAGGGATAATACAACAAAATTCATTTTCTGTCATCTTCCATGACTTCTGAAGCTTTTATGTGAGAAACAACTTTATGTGAGGAACAGGCCATATTTTAAAGGGATAATTCACTCAAAAATGAAAATTCTGTCACCATTTATTCATCATCATGACATTCTAAACCTTTATGACTTTTGCTCTTTTGCAGAACACAAAAGAAGAGATTTTGAATTATATTTGAAACTAAATGGTTACCATTGACTTCCATTGTATGGACAATAAAAAAAACTATATTATAAAATATATATAATTTTATGTTCCTCAGAAGTAAGTCATACAATCGTAGAGCATGAGGTTGAGTAATCGATGAAAAGTTTCTGAGTAAACCATCTTTTAAGTCATATTATCTACACGTCACAATTGGTTACAAAATGCACAAGAGCCAGTTGCGGTCTCCAACCAAATGTTTCACATTTTTAAAGCGTATTTCGGAAAATTTGCCTGAAGAATGAGTAAAACCGCTCACATAATGAATGCCACTAGTTGACATATAACTTCTGACTTCTGGAGTAAAAAAAGAAAAGAAAACGGTTAACTCCTTTTTGTTCCATGTCCAACATCTTGCCTCATATTCTGTGCCCAAATAGTCAAAACCCATCGTTTATACAATAAATAAATAAATAAAATAAAACACAACTTTAATGTGCATTTTGACTTTTCTGGCATTAAACTCCAGAAAATTCACCTCAGTCTAGTGCATAACACAAGTTTTCAAATTAAAAATTTTAACTTAAAATAGTTGTATAGATATCCAACAAGTGACATTTGGCATCACTGATGCCCTAAGACCGCATAATTGAATGTATGCAAAGGTGAATTAAATAAAAAAAAAAAAAAGTTATATGGGTTTAGAATGAGGATTTTTATATTTGGGTTTCTGGTTACTGCTTACCTAGAAACCCCAGCAGATGAGATCATTGGAAGCCAACTGATATTTTCCCTCCAATCACAGAGTAAGCTTACTGCCTATCCTTCTGACAAGAGGAATCAAATGTTGGCATAAGATTTCAAAGTGCTTGATAGCCACAGTCGCTAGTGGAGTGCTGGCAGTCGCCTCACTCCTTTAAAGATTGTGTTAATGACTTTAACATTTGAAGTATTGATTTTCTGTCACATTGGTAAAGGGCTGCCTAACAATCACTTCTCAGAACGCCTTTCATTATCCTGAAATAGGCTATGTGAGGTGACTACAACTGGACCTGATATGAAGTGGAAACAATGGCTATGAAAAACTCACTATGTTCTCCCATGAGCTGGTGCAGTTTCTCAAAGGGATCAATCGCATCACATCCCGTATTTGCATCCGACCCCCTCCTTCCTTTCCCTGCAGAACTGCTGCCTGTATAGCTGCAAATGAGGGAGGGCAAGATGGTCGGATAATTCATCCCGCTGTTTAGTCGCCCGAGCGCTGGCACACCCACTGCGGTGCTTGTTCGCCCTTGCGGGGCCTCCTGAAAGTCACCTTGATAAATGCTGTGCACTGACTGAGTCCTGGAAGAAAGATTGTGCATGGCGGTTGGCTGTGAGGACACGGTCAGTTGCGGCCCCGTTGCGATGGACCTCATTTCCAGAGCCTCGCCGGGCCCTGTAGCGATCACAGGACTGGGGCTGCCATTGCTGAGGTGACAGTGCTGCCGTTGGTGCTGTTGGATGAGGTTGTGGATGGAGCGAACCCAGTGTCCGCCACCCCTGTGCCTGCTGTGACCATTGGCCCCCCCGCCGCCGCCTCCTCCTCCTCCTCCCCCACTCAGCCCGCTGTTGGGGTTCACCTTCTTTCTGCGCTTGCTCTGCCAGCCGCTGTAGATGCGGGAAGCACGGCGCTTCACCTTGCGGTACAGGTGGCTGATGTACCTGAGCATCTCCTCGTAGCAGCTCCCCGGCTCAGAGTAGCTGGCGAGGGTGCTGTCGTTGGAGAGGTAACGTGCTCGCTGCTCCTGCATCAGCTGGTTCTCACGCTGCTTTGTTTCTGAGAACTGGGTTGCTATTACAACCAGGCACAGGTTGATCATGAAGAAGGAACCCACCTGAGACACACAAAAGCCACTTTAGTTTATCATCATGAGCTAACGTTAGAAGTCTTTAAAGAATCTCTTTAATGCTTGGTTTACACCGTACATGTAATTGCAGCATACTGTATACACTACCGTTATATTCTGAAATATTGTTACAATTTAAAATTTCCATTTTAATATATTTTTAAATGTAATATAATTTAAAAATGTAATGGCAAAGCTGAATTTTCAGCATCATTACTCCAGTCTTAAGTGTCACACGATCCTTAAGAAATCATTCTAATATGCTGACTTGCTAATCAAGAAACATTTCTTGTTATTATCAATGTCAAAAACAGTTGTGATGCTTAATATTTTTGTGGAAACCATTCATTTTTTCATGATTCTTTGATGAATAGAAGGTTCAAAAAACAGCATTAATTTAATCTTTTGCAACAATATAAATGTCATTTAAAGGGGTCATATGATGCGATTTCAATTTTTCCTTTCTCTTTGAAGTGTTACAAGCTCTTGGTGCATAAAGAAGATCTGTAAAGTTGCAAAGACTAAAGTCTCAAATCCAAAGAGATATTCTTTATAAAAGTTAAGAGTCAACCACGCCTACCTAAAACGCCTCGTTCTAACACGCCCCCACATGTCTACGTCACGATGTGGGAAGATTTGCATAACGCCACCCAAATGTTCATGCAAAGAAAGAAGGCGTAACTTTTATTCTCGCTGTAGTATTGTTGTTGCCGCCGCCATGTCGTGAAGATGCTGTGTGTTTCATTGTGAAAGCGAAACTACTTTGTTTGGCCTTCCAAAAGAGGACGATATCTGCTTCGTCATGCCTAGAGCTGATCCGTGCTGGTCGCTGAGGAAATACATCAACTTCGCGCTGTGGATCGCCGGATCGGCTTTCACCGTGGATCTGGAAAGTATGTTCATTTACTGTACATGTACTCAATACTTGGTAGGGGCTCCTTTTGCTTTAATTACTGCCTCAATTCGGCATGGCATGGAG
>NW_015547688.1:3702291-3723905 GCF_001515605.1 Sinocyclocheilus anshuiensis
TATTTAGAGTGACCTGTTGGTGTTTTTGTGTTTATGTGGATCTTTGTTAATGATATGGTCACAGGCCAATTTTGATTCACTTCAGTTCATTATGACATGTGGCCATAATGTTGCTTCCGGTTGTACCACTTTTACATACATACATACATGCATACATGCATACATGCATACATACATGCATACATACATGCATATATTTAATTATATATTTAACAGAGCAGGGCTGAGGAACATTTTATTCCCTTGAATGCCATATCTGTCTGAATTGTAATTCGTTAAATTCCATTTCCTGTAATTCCAATTTAAATTCCTGAAGGATGTAGCATTTCGTTTCAAACCCATAAACTGAATTAAAGAATGAATTATGTCTAACCCTGATATTAAGTTCACAGAAATTACACTGCATGTTGCAGTTGCCTGCTGCTGCTCTACTCTACTCATGTATGCGGTGTGAAACAGGCTAAAAACATTAAATACTTTCAATTAGAGTATACTTACTATAATAAGCAATATAAAATATATAAAATTGTAAAAGGAGTGGGCATCCATAACGTAATACATGATGTCCACCCATCCTTCCAAAGTAATAACCTGCAAAAATAGAAGAGAAATTGAGATCAAATGAAGATAAAATGCTGCGAGACAGAAGATCCAAATGATCATTATCTTGATCTTGGCCAAGAAGAATAGCAGTCTCAGGTGCCTGGCTCACATTTCTAACCGTGCAGATGGCTGGTGGCTCACACACTGAGTTTTGAGAGCTCATCTAGGGAATGAAAAGCCTCGCAAGTTTAGCATATTGTTTTTCTGTAGGTTTCTGAATAATAAATGATAAACGAGTTAAACACATTCAAATGTAGAGCACTGCTAATGCACCTTGACCTGAGGTAAAGTTTCAATCAATTACCTTAGTTTAGACACTCAGATCAAAGGCGTCTCTAATTTGTATCTTGAACACAAAGTGTTAGACACTAAAGCTCTTATCATTGTAATACTTCTTCACATCATCTAGGGATTCATTTTGAAATGTTTTTAGGAGATAAATACTCTCCAGTGAACACAAAGTACTAATGACATATAAATCAGACAGAAATACAGCAGAGTACAGTTCATGGCAGAGTGATGCCAGAGGTCTGATTGTTAGTTTGATCGCAGTAAACGTAGTAGTGCAGGGTTAAGTCTGTTAGCATTGAGTCATTTGTTTTGGAAGCTCTGTGCCTGCAGCACAGCATTTCATTCTCATCCAGCTGTATCATTTAGCATTAGACCTCATGTTTGAACCCCAGTTCTTTCTATGCTGTCTACTAGATTCATTGTCTGCTTCTAGAAAACAGACATTTTGGTATTTAAAGAGATACATTTCTGCTGTTCACATAAAAACAAAAACATGAGTCGATTTCCGCAGTGCATCCACACAGTTGGCTTTAAAACAGCTTATTCGAAACTTATCCACATTTACATTTTGTAAATGCAACTACTGCTAGACACACATTTTTACATAATTTATTATGGATTTATTTTACAGCCATACCAAGCATACTTTTAAAATATTGCTTAAGAGTCCAGTTGGGTTCAGTTTTTAATGGATGTCAGACTAACAAAAACTTGTGAGTTGGATTGTTTTCAGCTGGTTACAGCACTAATATTCTTGAATATTTCCTTATGTGGGTGTTTCTTCATCTACATGCACTTTTGGCCAAGAGGAATTTTAGAAAATAAACTCTTAAAACACACTCTCACTAGTTTAACTTGTCCACTAACACTGCCCAACAAACCTGCATCACGGGAGAACTCTGTAATTTTTGTCATGTTTTCTGAAAGCCATGAACATGCCCATCACAGGGCTATTTCCACCACACCTCAAATAATGCATTACAGTATGCTTTATAGCATTCTATGATGGAAAATTTAATGAAAATGACAATTTTAACACTTTGAGAATGGCCAGCTCCTGGCTAAGCTTTCATAGCTAGCACTTTATGCATCTCTTCCTCTTTACTAGTTATAGCGTGAAATAAACATGAATGAACATCAGAAGGTATCTTGTGTCAACCGTGGAAAGACGTCAATACACCGTTTTTCAAGTTCAAGTCCACCGACATTAATCTATTCTTCTGTCTGATTTGTTTGTCAGACAAAAATGGCAGATTTGGCGTTATGATTGGTCAGATCACCTGTCAATCAAACTCCAGGCGAAGGGTCAATTTAACTAATATTTTCAAACTCTTAACATAATTTTAAAAATTACCTGATCTGAAATGATTCACAAAACTATTCTGCTCAGAAGTGAAATTTACCTTGATTTTAATTCATTTTCTTCACACACAATGTCTCATTTAATTTCAAACATGCTTCTCACCAAGTACATTAACTTCATCAGTGCTAATATGCTAATGCTAATAATTTGTGTAGAAGATATAAATAAATTTTCACAAAATAATTGTTTAATCATTAAACCCTAAAATATGATTAACAATACATTTTTTACTCTTTGTTTTAAAATTTAAAAGGCTGTAAAATGGATTTTCTTTTTTTAAGACTGAAAGTCTGGATCTGGGACAAAAATAAATGATGGCATGGTATAAAGTTTCCATTTTATAGTAACCACTATAGACCAAAAAGAAAAAAAAGGTCTATCTGGCCATAAAAATGCCACTAGGTGAAGAGACATTATTTTAGAATAACCTGCTCCCGGAGGTGTCATCTTGTGAGTACAATCCAGGTCCTATTAAGATCTTATGTTGACACAGGTGAAAACCCTTCAGGCCCTCTTTTATAATTGCATATCCTGTACCGTCATTATAACCCAGCCAAAAGGGACACCACGTGACTGACCCACTTGTAATGATCGGACAAATGAGACTGACATTCATTTCCAACAGAAGGAGGACAGGTCTCATTGTATGTCTGTACGACGGGCCCAACGCACCCCTCCAACAAGGGCATGACTGCGCATATTAAATATGCTTAAACAGGGTTTGTGCCACCAGTCCGTCTGTGGTGATTCAACTCTGCTGATGAGGATTGATTGAAAGTACAGACGAGTTAATATGCGACGGGAAGCTTTTTCTTTTCTGATTTAATTTCCACAGGCTGCGATATACGATATCACATTCCCATCGAAAAATCTCATCACTTTGCAGAGCTCCTTCTGAGCAAGGGGCAGAAATGACTAAAGCAGACATTTGCTCAGAGAAGATTCAATTATTTGGTGTGGTTGGAGCGTGCTTAACAAGACTTTGTCCTTTCAAGATGAAAATCGAGTAATAAAAAGTTGTAAAAAGCCTCATCTATCTTTGGAATAACTAGGGCCTTTGACTTTAGGGAAAGAACAATGACGCTTACTAATGCATTTCCATTCCCACAGCGATCAACAAAAAGACCATCAGCGACATGGAAATTATCTGGATTGCAAACAACATTCCAAGAGGAACTTACCTGGAATATCGCAATCCAGGCATATCCAATATTATCGAAGTTCACTGCCCCTTTGTGCGGGTTGAGCTCCCCGGGCTTACACTCACTGTAATACTGGTTCCAGTTAACACAGCTGCTGTTGCCTGTCCCATCCAGGCCAGAGTAGGCATGTCCCGGTGGAGATGCATTTAAAGTGCACTCAACACCCTCCTTGAGGGGGGGCACCTGACTACAGCGCAGCATGCCATTGTCCTTATTGGAGGAGCAGATGAAGGGGTTGTCCTCACCTTCTTCATTCATGTAGTACGGACTCATGTGTGACAGATTATAAAGGCTGTGGAAACACATGGAAAACAATGTGGAATATATGGCATTTACTTACTAAAATAGACACACATTATATGCTCAGAGACCACACAGCATCTTCCTTATCTTTACATGAGTAATTTACATGAGAGGACCCCCCGTGACTGTGTGTCAAGGTTGGTAAGTGTCTTAAAATATCAGATAATTTCACCCTTTTTATGACAAGGCAAGGCTGGTGCAGCTTGTAAAATGTCAAGTGGTGCCACTCCCCTAAAACTGGATGTCTATACATTTCTATGAATCTTTTTTTTTTTAAATAATGATACTGATGTAAACACTCACATGTACTCAAGATGTGAGGAAAATTACAGTTTATTACGGTTACACCACATGACATTTTTAGAGTTATTAAATTTTAGTTTGAAAATGGTACAAACGTTTTTCAAAACCAAGAAAATATGTTTTAAACTAGTTTTTTTTTTAAAGATGTTTCCTTTTCTTTTTCATGCAAACTCTTACTCATCATTGATCCATCTGTCTAATAGGTTATAATCAGGTCAGAATTATGTTTTAGAGGGGAATTTCACAACTGGGGTACCTGGAGACCCCAGGAAAATTAAATTAAATTCAAAATAGAACATGAGGGTTAAACATTTTTATTAAAACAACAAATACCACAGAGAGTTTGGGAATATCATGTCACAAATGGTACTGCTAAATGACACAAAAAATTAAATCAACTGTATGTATGTAAAGGCTGATCCAGGTCAATATAATATAATATAATTTTATACTCAATAAAATAACTTTCATAAAAACACTTCAGAATGGGGTATTTCACTGGCTCATATTTCTAAATAAGACCTGGCAGGTGAAAATGTTGTTGCTCTAGCATCAAAACACATGCATTCTGAGAGCAGTAATTTATCCCATTACATCAAAATATATGACTTATAATTCAACTCATTTTGACGACTGCAGTCTGCACTCATCAAAGCCTCTCAAGGCTTTTTTCATTTAATATGCTTTTACCCATATACCTTTGTTGGAGGTGTGTGTACCTTCAGTGCTCGAGGATCAATGCTCAGCACTGATTTTATGCCAGGGTGCAATGTTCAGTTTACAAGACTGTCAGCGGCTGAGATGCCATTGCTTCTGGCAACAGTTGGCTGCCACTTTAGATCATATCGGCAGCGCTGATATGCTTCCAGCGGAGAGAGGGTAAAGGAGGAGAAGAGGGGAAGAAAGCTGCCGGTTAGATAAGAGCAGGACTGTACTTACGCTTTCACGTTATCTGGCACGAAACACCGATTCCTAAGAAGTCCAGCCCACAGCTGCACCCCGACAATGCCGAATATAAAGAAGACAAAAAAGCACAGCAGGAGGACGTTGCCTAACATAGGCAGAGTATCAAGAAGCAGAGTCACCAGTATCCTCATACCTGAAATACAGAAACACAGACGCAACACCGTTTTAGTTGTTGTGTGCTTACTCCATACTGCTTTTAGGGTTTGCATAACATGCTTCATTTCTGAAAGTACCAGTATAAATAGCTGACAGACATGTATATGGATTAATGAGTCAATACTTTAAGATTATCATACTCGACTGATAACTGTTGACCAATAACAGTGTTGTATTTATATTAAAATGTACTAATTGCCAAGTTGACAGACATTTTTCATAATATTTTTGAAGGAATTTTCAGTAAATATTGTGAAAAATAAATGTGCATTTGATTTTAGCCATTTTGATATCAAATTATATCGAACTGTCAAATGGACACATTAATGGTCTTATACATAATTTTTACTAGTGAAGCACTAAACTACAAGAAAGAAAGAAAGAAAGAAAGAAAGAACTACATATTTTCCACTTTACAAATACTGAAATGTGAATTACTTGAAACTACATAAAAAACATGTTAGACCAACAGAATTCTCCAAATTAGTCAAATATAATTTTTTTTTAACTATATCTCAGATACTTTTGCTGGCTACCAAAACCATAGATCAGTTTATTGTGTTCCTAACTGAAAATTCGTTGAACAAAAAATCTGTAGTTGCTTTGATGAAATTGTTGTCTGAATGTGTCATTTTGCATTTAGTGAATGAACAAATTAAAACTGACATAAACTAATCTTACTTAAGGCAAATTTTAAGTTAAATTAAGTTAATATAACAAATATTCCTTTTAACAGTGTATATAATGAAATGGCAAATCTTAGGTTATACTGTAGAACGACACCTTTAACCTAAATCGGTCCCACTTGTCATAATGCTTGACAGAGCACAGAAATTGCATATTTTAAATGGACTGCTGATGGACCACAGGGACTGACTGAGTCAGACTTTAATGGAAAAATAAGACTTAAACCACTGAACAAATGCCCATTCCCATTATCCCTCACTGCAGGTTTCCACTACCACTGATAAAAGCTAACCACCACTCAGAACACCATAGCAACCATACAGCAAGACCCTAGCAACCACATAGCAATGTGCTAACAATCACTCAGACCACTTTATCAACCACAACACAAGGCCCTGACAACACCCTACAGTAGCATTGTGGAAGCGAGGTCCGCACAGGCAAGAAACCCTCACATTTTGAGTAGATACAGAATTCTAGTGTACAACTGAGAACTACCATAATAGGAAAAGCTTAAGGAATGTATTTCACATGCTAATATAAACTCACATCAGAACTTTCAGGCAGCTAAATATTATACTATTCTAAAGAATACAAACATGGCTGTCAAAGTTATCACATTAATGTATGTGATTCAATGAATTAGTCTAATGCTGTTATTTTTTAACAGTTAACACATTAAATCTGACTATAACTGCTTTATACTTTTCAGTGGTATTGCTAAAAACAACTGTTTGCACTCTTTTATGTTAGAATATATTATATAACATTGATTAAAAAATTATTATGAATTGATATAATTTAGTCTCACTTATTGTATACAGTATATTGTCAATGTGAAATGTCAAAAAAATATTCCCGTCTGTAGAAGTGAAATGTCATTTGGACAAATATTAATGAGAAGACCATCAGAGGCAGCCAAGGCTTACTGTAAAAATGTGCCTGTGGCAACATTTGTGCAAAATGATATTTCGTTGCTTCTTCAACGCTTTGCAAAACTTTCAAAAAATCTCGTTAGCGCTGCTAAAACACAGTTTATCTAAGGGATGAACATCAATCTGGCATTGTTGTTTGCTGAGCATATTATGGCAGTTCTGAAATGAATTATCCGAATAAAAGGTTATAATATAAAAGATTAGTGCTTTATCATGTTTGAAAATAATGTAATAATGTACACTAAACCTACCCTAAACCTGTATTGTTTACAAAAGCAAAAGTGAGATAAAACACAACCAGGACATTTTAGTTGGCTTCTACAAGTCTTTGAGCTCTTTTATCAAGTGTCATGACTCATGTTTCACAGGACTTTTACCTGAATTCACCACAATGCAAGTGTAACGCTGTACCAGGTGGGCTAACGAGCAAGTTTACTACATCAATGTATCAGTTTACAAATTATGCACTATAAAATAAAGTGTTTTGAGGTCACAACAGAGCATTGTGCCAGGAAATAAGTCTTCATTCATTTTTCATCTGCCCTTGTAATAATTTGTGTGAAAAGGAATACATGTTGTTGGTGTTTTATTGCTACGAGTGTTTGTTTCAGCTGGAAACTTAGCAAAAATTTAGGTAGAAGCATGTTTTCCAATGAGCCTATGTTGGTAGAGATTTTTCTAAATTCTATAAAGCATGTGACAGGGTGCGGGGAGTCCATAAAGTTATTTTATTATTTAAAGCTATACAGATTTTGATTGAATTCAGTGTTTGCATTTCCTGTTTTTAATCAGTTTGAGGAAAACAGAATCTGCTATAAAATCGCTGTGCATTTTTGTGAGATTACGTGAAATGCATCACAAACATATTTGAATCAATTGACAGACCAAAGAGCAAAAGAACAGTCATGGATGTATAATTAAATCAGCTGTGTCACTGTCACATGGCCCAGTGATCAAGACAGACCGGTGTGAACTGTGTTGAGTGACACACTAAAACTGTCAGAATGGATAAGCCCGAGAGCATCAGCGTTCAGGCTATCTCAAGCGGAATGAATGCCTTGTTACCTACAGATACTCATACTTATTTCAGATGAATCAGTCCTGTCTATCACTCTACTTTCTTGAGATGACACAACAATGGTGAAAAACAGCACAAAGACACTCGCTGAAAAAGCATGAAAACATCGGCAAACATCAACGTGAGAAGTGCTCCCAGAGAGGAGTGATGCATCCGGTGGATCCGAGTGACTAATGTGCTTGAGGTGGATGTGTGTGGCTGATGTAATTAAAGTGTATGATATGGAAAGAAGAGGCCTTAAATGGGCCTGTCTGAGTGTGGATATCCCCTCGATGGCCTGCATCCCTCCCACCAAAGACAGTGTGGAGCCACAGCGTCGCTCGGACACTTTAATGAACCCCCTAGAGATACGTGTGGTCACATAGTGGAAGTGGATGAACATGCTAACTCGCTCTTGTGTAAACAGATAGATGAGAGATAGAGAATCACTCTAGCAAAAATTTCTAGCTTGGTATTTGAATTACAGCTTTAGGTGTGAAATAGCATGTCGGCAATAACAAAATAACATAGACGCACACATACACTTCAACTAACATCCACAATTCACTCCAGAGAATCGTAATATCATTCCATACTAAAAGCACTTCTGCTGGCGGCAACACTCCACCGAGACAAATAAATCACGGTATCTCGTCCTCCATCTGGGCAACAGCAGAGTCATTAAAGCTGATGTGGTGGAGCAGAATTACTCATACTTTAAATCTCCAACTCATTCCAGGGGTGCGTCTCAATCCATCTTTAGTAGTAAGTGCACTAACCAGGGAATCTGCCATTTCTATGGCTGTCGAAATTCAAGTGCACTAAAATGTTTGCTCTCCAAAAATGCTTACAAAACAAATGGGAAATTCACTACATACACTTCTATATACGTACACTACCTACATCTACATTTACAGATCTATGTACGTATACTGTGTATGTTTTCAAGAAATTAGTACTTTGATTCAGCAAAATTCATTAAATTGAACAAAAGAGACAGTAAAGACATTTATAATTTTACAAAACATTTAGATTTTAAATGTTAGGGAATGCTTTTCTTTTGAACTTTCTATTCAATGTAAATGTACTATGGTTTCCACAAAAATATTAAGCAGCACTGTTTTCAACATTGATAATAATAAAGAGTGTTTCTTGAGCACAAAATCAGCATATTAGAATGATTTCTAAAGGATCATGTGACACTGAAGACTGTAGTAACGTCCAGCACAGGAATAAATTACAATTTAAAATATATTGCAATAGAAAACATTTATTCTAAATTGTAATATTTTTCAATATTACCGTTTACTGTATTGTTAATCAAATGCAGAAAGAAAAGAACAAACTTTTGAGCAGACCTTTGTCTGTGCAGAAGTCTGTTAACAGTAATGAGAGGGAACACTATGGTAACTTTATATGGCCTTTGACTTATGGGACACATTAACTCGTTGTTTTTCTTATAGACAATGATCTAGAGATCAAATATAACTGTCAGTCCACCACACAGAGGCTCATTACTGGAAGAAATATGCCTCTCTCAGTTTGTGGGGCATGTTCTGCTGTGTAATTTATGGACTAGTGTGTTCGGTAAGTTGTCTTTCCTGCACACAGGCCCATCACGTGATTGGCTGAGATGATCTCTGCTTCCCAAGTCATAGATCAGGGCAGCTGTTTTCTCCTTTCATCACCGATGAAAGGACACATAATAACATCTTTGAGTGGCAGGCAGCATCCACTACTAAAGATCACCCTGCTGGAAACATAGCAGCCTTTAGGTTGTTGAAGCTGATTTTTGGAACATAGTAGCTGGTTTGTTGCCGGCAAGAACATTTATAGCGGAGAAAAATATTTTCCTGGAAATGTACGATTTGAAATATGCCACATTTTAAGCCAATCGACTGAACAGTAAATGCCATGTGACTAATCGTAAGACTATTCAATGGATCCCAAGCAGCTTAGCCTACGTGACATAGTTGACTTAAAGGGGTCATGAACTGCCTTTGTTTTTTATTTTGTACGGTTCTCTGAGGTCCACTTATAATGTTATCAGGATTTCTACATCAAAAACATCTTAATTTAAAAGTAATAGGCTATTTTCTGTCCTGTTTTTGACCCCCCTCACCCCCCAGAACGCTCTGCTTGAATAGGTGTGGCAGATTGTAGACTCAGGAGTAAACGCCCACTGCTATGATTGCTGTGACTGCAGTGGAGTCATTCAGGTTCCTGGGCACCACAATCTGAAAAAAGTAACTCACACTTGTGTGGCGCGACATCGGATCCAATATAGTCAACACATCATCGTCGTTTAGTTTCAATCTTTCTGAAAATCCTGCATTGAATTGTGCTCTTGTCATTTACCTACTATGTGCGGTCGTGCACATATCAGTGGGCGGGGCTAAACAGGCAGTGATTTAGAATCAGGCGTTGATCTTCTTCTGTCGTTTTGGCAGATTGGCTTCAATATAAGCTGTATTTAGACTAACGAGAACGTTCTGAGTTCTGAAACTTACAGAAAGTTTTTATAGTTTATGGTTGAGGAGATTCCCCACTTCTATGTAAAGTGCTTTGAGTGCCCAGAAAAGCGCTATATAAATGTAAGGAATTATTATAGCACAATGACCTCCTAAATGTCAAAATATCAAGGGAATTTTGATTTCTCAGTTCACGACCCCCTTAACCTGGTTGATAAATGTTTAACCCTTGTGCTATGTTGAAAACCCTATAGCACTTTTGTTTTTCCTGGTCAAAAATGACCGGCCTTTTAAAAAAAGCTATTTTTTACAGGCCGGTCATTTTTGACCGGGAAGTGTGGCTTTGTTCCATTTTTCACAAGATAAAAGCATTTCAAAATAAACTTCCTGTTTAAACATTAAAGGACAATTGTGCGATAAACAGTGCTAATTTTTTAAGATCAATGAGGCCTATGATCAATCAGTTCCAAAAAGAAATACAAAACCTGTCCTAATTGAAAAAAAAAACAAGCTGCCAGATTGAATCCAATATTTGGTGATAATACAGCATCATGAGAATTTAGAACTTTTTTTGTAGGCTGGTCATTTTTGACTGTGAACACCACAAGTGTAACAAGGTGGAAAAAAATTTGGGAAGTTGTCATACCCTGTGTGAACAAGGTCAGTTTTAGCCAAGTTTTAGCCCAGTGTGATAACATTATTTTTTGGAAAAAGAAAATCCTCTCTGGGTCAAAATGACCCGAACACCACCAGAAGCTTAAAGCGCATAAACCATCTCAAACCAATTAATCACCATAAATACCCCATTTTATCTGGATTTCCCAGCATGACAGACACTTACTAGGCACTCTGTTGATGGCACGCAGGGGCCTGAGCACTCGCACAGTCCGGATGGCTGACAGGCTGGCGTTATGACCGTCCAGTGAATACTCCATCATCCTGAAGAAAGCAGAGCAGAGGAAACATACTGCAAGCGTCAGACACTAAAGGTCAATCTCCATAATCTTTCTTTCTGTCGATCTTAAACGAGGATAATGAAAGAAAAGAGGTTTTAAAAGAGAAGTCTTCATGCATTCATCACTCTTGTCAATTTAAAGGTCATTTTAAACAACAAGGGCAATGTTTTTTTAAATGGTAAATGAATCAGAGCGCTGGGAAATCTATTTTTCCAATCTAAATCTATCAGTAATTCTATTTCCCAACTGATGGCCTGTAAATCGAGTGGTGGGTCCCTCTTGACCAGCTTTACCGTGGTGATAATGGTTGAATGCATGAGTGACAAGTGAGAAAAAAGGCCTCACCCTGCCATGACAATGAAGAAGTCCAGGCGGTTCCATGTGTCACCAAGGTAACACTTTGATCCAAAAATCCCCAGGGCTATCATTTTGATGACCATCTCCACAGCAAAGAAGGCGAAGATGCAGTCATCAAACACCTGTGGACACAATTACATAGTAGGACAGACATTTTACTACATTTAAACAATTATATATCAACAGTGTTGTGAAGGTTACTTTGGAAATGTAATAGGTAACAGATTACAAGTTACCCTATTTAAAATGTAAGAAGTAGTGTAACTACGTCAACTACTTTATTAAAGTAATGTAACAGATTACATTTTGATTACTTTTCTAAATTTCTAATAAATGTTTTCAACTGTTTATCATTTTGAAACATTTAAACCTGGCAGGATAATCCTTACAGTGGTACTCAACACTGACTACTGTCAGACTTTCAGAATCCTTCAGCGCTAAGATTATAATAATTACATTTTAAAGCACAGCCACCACAAAATCAGACTTCAGCACCTTTTTGAGGTTAAATACAGATTTAAAATCATAACAAGAAATAATTTAATAGCTATGATACTGTTTTTTAAATCAAATATTTGCATAGCTATGTCAGGAAACACTGGCATCTAACAATGCCTTGGAAAAAAAAACAGTTAATCTAAAAAAATAAAGCATATACATAAACCAAAATAGGAAGAAAAACAGTTATTAAATAAGCATGTGTCATATTCTGTGTCCTGAAACATTGGTGTCTCATATTTTAGAGCAGTCAATGCAATTTGGGAAAGAAATCAATCAAATCCGTATGTGTGTGAAAATATTCAGATGTAACCCCCTTTGGAATCGTTAACATTTTCATAAGTGTAATTTAATTAAAAAATTTTTCTCAGCAACTGTTACAGTTACATTTATTTTGTAATTAAATTACGTAAATTCCGTTACATTTAACTAGTTACTCCCCAACACTGTATATATGCTTTTGCATTTGATTCCCTCAATAAATGCTGCTTTCGCTCACAAATCTTTCGCTCTCTATCGCAAAAGAACTTTTTCCCCAAAAACCTAGATTTTTCTTAGAAAAAAATTTGCTTTCCCCTAAAAAAAATTTGCATTTTCTTTCAAAATGTTAGTGTTCTCTCTCAAAAGTACTGCTTTTCGACTAATTCCCTCGAAAAACATTGCACTCTTTTGCATAAGTATCCATACCTAAATTTAACAACTACCTGACTAACTATTAATAAGCAGTAAATTAGGAGTTTATTGGGGCAAAAGTCGTAGCTAACAGTGAGAATTGGTCCCCAAACTAAAATGTGACCAATTTTTTTGACAAAAGTATTACATTTACCCTGAGAAACCTTGAGTTCACGCACAAAAGCATTGAAATATAGATTTTCCTCCCACCTCATATTATTTTCATCACAAAAGTTTTTCAGGTGAATGCAAAGTTTTTTGGGTGAACGCAAAATTTTGAGAGAATGCAAAAGCATTGAAGTATAATTTTTCTTCCCTTCTCTTTTTTCCCCCCATCATTATGTCCTTTTATGGGCTCTGTACAGATTCCTGTTCCTGTCGCTGGAAAAATGAAAAATGGGCAGAGAACTTTAAACGTGCGTATATAAATTTGGGCACCATTTGAGCAGTTTACAGGGAGAGAGTGAGAAGATCAGCTATGATTCATTTTGTGTAGTATTTTCAGCTCTGGCCTCAGCCGACCCGATCTCCTAAATCCTGCTGATGCTGATGTCAGGCTCTTCTGGACATAAAAATTTACCACAGTACCATATATAAACCCAGCTCACTTTGGTGGGAGCGTGGGCAGGATTACAGAGAATTACAAAACTACAGAAAAATGCCTCAGTCTCTGATATCTGGCAAAGGTTCCAGTGACCCCTAAACCTGTGCGTGCCACAAAACATGGGCGAAACGCCAACTCTGTGCTGAGACAGTCCTAAAAACAGATATTGGACACAAAAATAATAAAATAAAGGGTAAGGAATAATTTTAGGACCAATGGAGATGATATGAATTCTGATGTACAGAGGCCCCAAAAAGTACTTGGAGATCTAATCCACACCAATTTAATTAAATTTTTATTGAGATACTATTAATATTTTAAATACATTTTAAATAATGATTTCATTAATTACTTTTATATTTTCCATTTTAATCTTAAAGTAATTTAGTTGTTTTTTATTCTTTTTTTTTTTACATCTATATATTTTCTTTTTAATATTTTCTTTTACTTCAGTTAATGTTTAATTTATTTCTAGTAACGAAAATGTTTTTAATGGTTTTAGTATCAGTTTTACTTAACTATAACAACCGTGATCCACTCTTAAAATGCACGAATGCCATTAGGTTTCAAATGATAAAAAAGAAACATGGAGCATAGTGGAACATGTGATGAAGCACGCCTAGTATTCTGCAAGTACACCTGCTTCGTCTTCATAAATTCACAAAAAATCACCTTGAAACTAGTTTGTTTTGAAGTAATGCAACAGAGACGTGAAGTTAGTACTGAGAAAAGCTCTAGCAGCATTTGATGGTTTGATGTTATTTAATGCAATGAAATACCTTCGGTTTTAAGTGTCCAAATGCTTTTATGGAATACTGTATCTTGGAATGACGTTTGAAAAAACAATCACATTACAAGCTTTCTCTCGTTGCATAATGGAGTGAGACTTACCTGTAGGACGACACACCACTCAGACTGGCACTTGAGGTCCTCACATGGCTGGAACATGCCCAGAGTCACACAGTTCAGCAGAATCACCAGCATGCTCACATGCTCAAACCATGTGCACAAGAGTCAAGGGAATATATCACAGAGATTCATTGTTTCTGGATTGTGTTCTGTCAATTGCAAAGCACTGTTGCTCCACAAAACATAAAGATACATAATATTGATTTTGTTGATCCCTTATACTTAGCTCAGAGCAAATGAGTTTAACAATCCGGAGCAAACAAAAAAATTCAAGGACATTATTGCAAAACATTCCTTCCTTCTCACTGAATTTGAATTAAACTTCTAAAATACGATTTAAGAAGTGCAAAGCCTATTATTCACAAATGAAATAAATTAAGTTTTACGTTTTTCTCTTTTAATTTTAGCTGTTTGGTTTCCTCAAGGCCAAAACACAAACACAGAGGTAAAATTAAATGAAAATAAGGTACACAAAATTGTTAAAGGTCTGGAGGTGTCTTAAAATTTTAACAAACCACAGGCACTAATTTTGGACTGATGAACTGCAACACCCGCTGACTGCCAAAGACAATTTTCAATATAACTCCGATTGGATTCATCTGAAAGAAGGAAGTCATATACGCCTAGGATGGCTTGACGGTGAGTAAATGATGGGCTAATTTTCATTTTTGGGTGAACTATCCCTTTAAGACATCAATAAACTATACAGCCATAGCAGCCAGGTCAAGCATCCAAAGCAGGCATAAAATGTTCTTCTCACTGCTTAACTGCTGAAATATTTAGAGAGTACAACAGGAACAGGGTTATGTCTGTTTCAGCTGCACGACTATTGGTTCCAGCGCTGTCTGAGATGTCAGATGGCATAAGAGCTGTCAGCGGCGAGGCCGAAACAAGCGGCCGCTGCCGCTGTCACCGAGCATGACCCATTAGCACCTCCGTCGGCGCTGTCCGGTACACTGAAGATCACGACCAAAGTGTCCATCATATCCAGCAGCCGTCACACATCGCGCACACCACAAATCAGCACCAACAACACCCACAAACCCTTGCGGATGCCATGTTCTCGAGATCATCTCTAATCATCTGGCCCGACTCGTACACAATCTTTAAAACATCTGAGCTTAAACCCTCCAAGAAGACAGTCAGCTTTCTTAGGGTTGAAATTACAGCCTTGTTACACCAAGGGCTTCGCAACTCATGTTTTATGCAGGTCTGCTCATCTAGATGGGGCAAATGATGGGCACTTGCTATGCGACGCACAAATGAGAAATTTTAATAATGCTAATTTCCATAAGCCATCACAGAGCTTTGGATTGTGGGCGTCATAACTTTGTATTCCCTCACAATGGAGCGGTGACTGAAATCAGGTGCTGATGATGAACCCTGAGGATTTTTAAGTCATCAAGCCTCTGTCGGAGCTCCACAAACAACAGAAAAGGTGTAAAGAAGAAAGAACGGAAGGGGAAAAAAACACTCTAAATCTCTAAAAACACTCTTTGAAGATTTTCTATTCAGCTGGCACACAATGGAGAAAATTAGGCTTAGACATGATTTCCCAAGATGGACAGTGGCCACCCTGGGGGCCGTGATAAATCAGGATGTGGAATGCTTTGATTAGTGTTTCTTAGATGCTGGACCGAAGATCAAGTCTCAGTCATGCTTCCAAGCTGATCCAGGTCCCAAATCCCACTTCATAGGCCTTTCTGACTTGCTCAAAGATGTTTACACTCTCCAGGGAAAGGCGGGAAATGGAGCAGACTTTAATAAGTTATGTCAGAGGTTAAGAGACCTGAAGGGCACACAGAGCAGTTATGGTAACTCATGGTGAAAGACACGCTACAGTTCCCACTTACGGTCTACAGTCTGAGCGGCTTAAATTGATAATCTGTCACTTTATAAATAATGGTCTATTCTCATGAAAGGAACTAGCCAGTTTTCCAGCTCTACGGTCTATCCATCCCCTTAAAAGGAAATGCATTACTACTAAAATAAGATTTTTCCAACCACCAGTCGAGCCAACTCAAGGGAGGAGGCAAAATGTCATGGAAACCCAACATTGTAAAGACTGAAAAGATTGTTTCCCTTCCATCAACCTACTCCTTCAATATTCCACCATTCTTCTCTTTTACTACATTGATTCTTATATTTAAGTCTGTTGTGATCACCAGTGCTGCATTTATTTGATCAAAAATACATCAAAAAAATGCAATATTGTGAAATATCATTTAAAATAACATGCTAAAATGTTTTCTATTTGGAAATATTTTAAATGCAATTTATTCCTGTGATGGCAAAGTTGAATTTTCAGCACTTTAGTCTTTAGTGTCACAATTCTTCAGAAATCATTCTAAAATGCTGATTTGATGTTTTAAAAAAAAACATTTCTTCTTATTATCAATGTTGAAAACAGTTGCTGCTTAATATTATTTCTGGAAACATACTTTTTTTCTGGATTATTTGGTGAATAAAAAGTTTAAAAGAAGAGTTTATTTGAAATAGATGTAAAAGTCATTAGTGTCAATTTTGATCAATTTAAAGCGTCCTTGCTGATTTAAAGAATGAAATTCTTTAAATAAAACTGGCAGGGCTCTAGAGTGCGACCAATTTGGTCGCACATGCGACCTAATTTCTCAATGGTGCGACTAAAAAAAATCTGAGGTCGCACCGGTGCGACCAGCCGTTCGAGGGGAAAAAAAAGTCTTCGCGACTATGAAAGTCTCCCTGTGGTTCAACAACAGACACACATTAGGCCCATATCGTGGTCTAAACCAATCAGAGATAGTGAAGGGCAGACCCCCCCTCTGATTGGCCGTGGTCCAGATATTCCTGTACGTGTGTGTACGTTAGAAAATGCGTGTGCTGCAGTCAGACAGAGGTGAGTAGCCTAGGCCCGTCAGATAAACAGAGTGGATGTAGCCGCGGATGATGAGAGAAGATGAAAAGAACGAATGACAACTTTTTCGTTAAGAATGTTGTTAAGGCCTGATCCGTCCGAAAATCATAACCAATACTCTGACACGGAGCCATCAACCTCCCAGGTTATGTCAAGCCCTGGTCCGGAGACGGCATTAGATAATGAGCCACATACGATCGAGTCCGAGCCAGAGCCCACTGAAATTAAAAGGGGGAAAGTGTATACATTTCGAAGAGAGTGGGTTGACCAATTTCCCTGGCTAAGATACAGTAAAGCCGATAATATAATGCACTGCATTTACTGTAAAGAGTGTGGGAAGACCATGGCCGGCAATAGTGCATTTGTGACTGGTTCTAATACATTTCGAATTGAAACGCTGAAAAAGCACAATGCATCTATAAAACACATTACATGCCGCGATAAATGCACTGCCCAAGTGTCCCCTCTCCCCGCTGCCTTTCAGCGGCAGGCAGCAGCAAACAGATCATCAGACGAGGCCGAGATGATAATCAAGTTTAACGTTGCCTACAATATTGCAAAAGAAGAACTTCCCTTCACTAAGTTCAAGTCCGAAATAATTCTTATGAAGAAAAATGGCTTGAACGTAAACCCGACGTACAGCAATGATGTCGCGTGCGCCCAATTTATAGGAGTCATCGCAGATACATTGAAAAAAAAGAGAAGATGAAAAGAACGATTGACAACTTTTTCGTTAAGAATGTTAAGTTAAGGCCTGATCCGTCCGAAAATCATAACCAATACTCTGACACGGAGCCATCAACCTCCCAGGTTATGTCAAGCCCTGGTCCGGAGACGCCATTAGATAATGAGCCACATACGATCGAGTCCGAGCCAGAGCCCACTGAAATTAAAAGGGGGAAAGTGTATACATTTCGAAGAGAGTGGCTTCACCAGTTTCCCTGGCTAAGATACAGTAAAGCCGATAATATAATGCACTGCATTTACTGTAAAGAGTGTGGGAAGACCATGGCCGGCAATAGTGCATTTGTGACTGGTTCTAATACATTTCGAATTGAAACGCTGAAAAAGCACAATGCATCTATAAAACACATTACATGCCGCGATAAATGCACTGCCCAAGTGTCCCCTCTCCCCGCTGCCTTTCAGCGGCAGGCAGCAGCAAACAGATCATCAGACGAGGCCGAGATGATAATCAAGTTTAACGTTGCCTACAATATTGCAAAAGAAGAACTTCCCTTCACTAAGTTCAAGTCCGAAATAATTCTTATGAAGAAAAATGGCTTGAACGTAAACCCGACGTACAGCAATGATGTCGCGTGCGCCCAATTTATAGGAGTCATCGCAGATACATTAAAAAAAAAGACGTCTGTGCAAATTGCGAACAGTGCGAACATAGCATCCCTGATCGATGGAGACACAGATATCGCCACAAAGGAATGCGTCATTGTGTACGGTCGTATCTTGCGGAGAGGAAGACCGGTGAATATACTGATTAGACACATTGAGGTCGAGCATGCCCAAGCCATGTCATGTCATGTAGCCTATGTCAATGATATGCCTACCGTCTCGTTACTGCATTAACCATATGTAATATTCTTATCATTGAAAATGAAAAAAAATTAAATAATAGATTGCATTATAAACTCTTGATCTGGGAAGTAAATGGTATTATCGTTTTTATTTGTTTAATTAGGAATTTATGCTGCCTCAAAGAAAGCATTTGCTGCTCTTGGGGACCAGTGCAGTAACTGGCTGGAGAAAATCATTGCTCTGGGTGCTGATGGTGCTGCTGTTAATTTGGGCAGCAAAGGGGGTGTCATAGCCCTTCTGCAGCAAGAGGCAGGTGACCACATTGTGCCTTTCCACTGTATGCCTCACAGGTAAGACTAGAACTTGTAAAACTGCGGTGTTAAATGCGATGCGGTCGAAAATTTGGGTGCACCTAACTTTTGTGCTGGTGCACCTAAGAAAAAAAGTTAGGCGCACCAGTGCAACCAGTGCAAAAAGTTAGTCTAGAGCCCTGACTGGGCAACAATTTAGTACAGCGACCAATTCTCACTATTAACTAGTTGCTTATTAGCATGCCTATTATTAACATATTGACTGATTATTAGTACTTATATAGCACATATCCTACCCAATACCTAAACTTAACAACTACCTTACTAACTATTAATAGGCAGTAATAAAGAGTTTATTGAGGCAAAAGTCATTGTTAATAGTTTGTTTATAGTGATAATTGGACCTTAAAATAAAGTGTGACCAAAAACTGTATTGCATTCTTATACTAGAGTGCATCTCATCTGACAAAAACCTGTGCAGTGCAAGATAACTCATCAATAATTCTGGTCCATTTTTCCTTGTACAGAAATAACAAATGTGTGTTTCTGGTAAAGGTTAATTTTAGCAATTTACATAATGTTATTTTGAGTGATTACACTCTTCTATATGATTGGTCTCTGCCCACATACAGCAATATGATTGCATTCTAAGTGAGTCTGATTCATTTATTGATAATCGTTCATCTTGTTCATGATATGATGCATTACTCACTGCCATATACTGTACAAACACTTTCCCTGAATTTTAGCAGCAAAAACGGATTCCTTGTCAAAACGGATCTTATTTTTTATTTTACCATCAACAGATCTCCTATGTGATCATACTTTCAAAACCTATGGGTATTAGGGCATCCAGCAGCATGAACGCCTACTAGCGACCAACAAT
Organism: Sinocyclocheilus anshuiensis; assembly: GCF_001515605.1. Lineage (NCBI taxonomy): Eukaryota > Metazoa > Chordata > Actinopteri > Cypriniformes > Cyprinidae > Sinocyclocheilus > Sinocyclocheilus anshuiensis. Next base: position 3,722,248 of record NW_015547688.1, read on the forward strand.
ACAGCGACCTGGTGACCTGCAGTGATAAAACTGCTATCACTGTGAACGGGGCATTACATTAATTTTACTTGCTCTCTATACAGCAACAACACAGAAAACTTGCCTCGTTTGAGTGTTTTTTCACCTGAAGCCTCCAGTTATTGTTTTCAGATCAGCTCTAGTAATGGGGCTTACGGCAGTAATTTACTGGGCTTTCTGCAACATCACAGGAAAGTTGCGCGACTTTGATGGCTAGATGGAACGGTGTTTGTGCAAGAGACTGTCTGTCCTTGAAGTACTCATCCTGCCAACTAAGTGGGACACAGCCACGGCAGACTGGCTCCTTTATCACGCTCTCTTGTGAACATCTGCCATATGGCTGCGTTACAAAATGTGTCTGTGTGTTAGAACAAACCTTTAGCATCGTTTTTCTGTGGAAGCCGCAGCTACCGCCCTGATTGAAACCCACTAACATGCAAATGCATGACTCACTGGAAAACTATTGAGTTTGGAAATCACACTTTGAGCTTAAATCCGTTATTCTAGCAGTTGGCATCGTGTCGCTGAATAAATAAGGCAATTATTTAGTTGGCAATTAAAGCAATAGTAATAAGACATAATTAACAGAGGTGTTCATTTACACATTCTAGGTGCTAATGTGGGTTTTTGGCACTGCTGTTCAGAATATCAGCAGCAGTTCTTTTATTTCTTTTCTCTGATAGCTGCTGATATTATAACAGCATCACAGTTTGGTAAAAAATACAGAAAAAATTGTTCTGGCAGAGGTGAGTAATTTTTGCTTCACTTTTGATTTCTTCCAGTGAATCAAATATTTTGATTCACAAAAAAGAGATTTGTTCAGTGAACTGCATATTACATTATTGCACCAGTAGGTGGCAATAAGCAAGACTGAAGTTGGATACATTACTCTTATGGCACTTTTCCACTGCATGGTACGGCACGGTACGGCTCGGTAAAGCGGTACTGAACTGCAGCGGAAACGCAAACCGTTCCGAGCCGAACCGTGCCATGCCGTACTGAGCCGTGCCGAGCCGAGTCGTACCACGCAGTGGAAAAGCGCCATTAATGTACATAGGCTATTCCAAATTTAGTCTCACATTTCAAAAGTGACAGTTTAAATATCAAAATGTTTGAATATTTGGTTTGCAACTTTTGTTGAGTAAAATTAGATCTGTGGTTCTCAACCTTTTTTTCCACTGGGCCGCACTATGGTCCAAGAGCAAGTCTCGCGGGCCGCACGCTAAACGATTACATTTATTGAAATAAAAAAATAAAAAATGATACTAACCATTAATAAAACACCTGATGCTGTCGGGAGCTGACCAATTTTGTAAAATTCGGCTCGAAAAGGAGTAACAGCACAATGAAGTTGCGACTGTAAGTTGCAGTCTGTAAGACACGCACAGAAGCGTGACTTGATGCACGTAATTGCAGAAAACGTGCGTTCACAAATGTAGCCTATGTTGATCCAATTATGGAAAGCACTTTCGAATTTAATACTGGCCGGAGCGACGAGACAAAAACATGTTTACACATAACAGGTTTACAAACAGGTTTAAACATATAACCATGTCTGCATTTGTGATCAGAGAAATGACAAAAAACAAGCGCTACTCTACACTGCTCAAAACTCGCGTTTGAATCATCAGTGGCAAATC
>NW_015547688.1:3724211-3727639 GCF_001515605.1 Sinocyclocheilus anshuiensis
TTTATAAAGAATATCTCTTTGGATTTAGGATTTGAGTCTTTACAACTACAGATCTTCTTTATGCACCAAGAGCTTGTAACAAAAAGGAAAAATTGAAATCGCATCATATGACCCCTTTAAAGGTCCCCTGAAGTGCCATGAAACACGCAGCGTTATTCTATGTGGTGAAGTAATTTCAACGGAAACAGGAAGACAGGGCGGGACATATCGAGCAGCCCCGCCCCTTTTTAAAATAGCCAATAGCGTTTTGTTTATATCTGCTCGGGCCGTCAGTCTAATCAGTCTAATAGATTACCCCTAGATTCAATAACTTTTAGTAAAACAAAATAGTGATCATAATCATGCTGAGGCTGTGTAGTTTTAAAAGTGTTTAATATATCGCGCATATGATCTGCTCAGTGTGATCGCGTCTCTGGACCGGAGCCAAAGTCTGGATCAGACTGTGCGCGCTGCCGCGGTTTGCATGACACAACGTGAAACCAGACCTCATTTGCTCCAGTCGAAAGCATATTTACACTGTCTGAATCGTTCCCTATCGCCTACATTGTGCACTACATGCCATTCACTGTCCAGGAAATACTACACTGTGAACAAGTGACCGATCTCAGCCACAGCTTCAGTGTCTATTTATAATGTAGGGGGCGGGTGCTTCGGATTCTAGAGCATTTGATTGGTCAGAAGATTTGATGAGAATTTGAAGTACGAGGTGACGTCAAAAAAATCATTGATCTATTTTGGCGGAAGTGACGAACTGCAAGCTTTGAATGCTTATATCTTCTAAATACACTGTCTGAATCGTTCCCTATCGCCTACATTGTGCACTACATGCCATTCACTGTACAGGAAATACTACACTGTGAACAAGTGACCGATCTCAGCCACAGCTTCAGTGTCTATTTATAATGTAGGGGGCGGGTGCTTCGGATTCTAGAGCATTTGATTGGTCAGAAGATTTGATGAGAATTTGAAGTACGAGGTGACGTCAAAAAAATCATTGATCTATTTTGGCGGAAGTGACGAACTGCAAGCTTTGAATGCTTATATCTTCTAAATCTGAATTTTGTCAACCTTAAGACTAACATATTCATACCAACACCCAAAAAACTTTAATTTTGATTTCATGGGGACTTTAAGGATGATTGCTGCATAGTATGGGTGTTTCCTTTTGCCTGAACATCTTCAAGTGAGTGGCGGGGCAAACCGAAAGTTGATGCCGAAAGTCCAGCACTCTCCTGCCTTCACTGCTGATACTGCGACTATTCATGTTTGTATGTGTTCCTTCGCTGGCATTTTCCACATTTAGTTTTTCTCCCTTAATAACAAATTTGTCCATTCTGATGCTCAATTTTACCGAACTAATGGCTGCTGATGAATGAATTAATGAACTGAGTTCGGTAACGTTAATTACGTGAGTATATAGGTCTGCTCATGTCTGAAAATAATATGAAAAACAAAATTATTTCACATAACAAAAACATTATAGCTTATATGTGTTTAGTACATTTTTAAATTAATGTAAAAACTAAAATGAATTGTAAAAGTTATTTTTTAATTGTGTTCAGCATGGTGGGCCGCATTTGGATTCGTGACAGGCCGTGGGTTGAGAACCACTGAATTAGATGCAATGTCAGTCAATTTAAAATCTACAAATTAACATGAAGAAAAAATACTGACCAAATAGATTTGTTCACAACAGAAATACCGGTAGCACTTTATTTTACAGTCCTGTTCCTCATGTACATACTACTTATTAATGTAATTACAATAACTAGGTAATAACTAGGTACTAACCCTGAACCTACAGTACCCCTAGGCTAATCCTAACCCTAACCCATTTAGTTACATTATATTATCAGTACTTTCTTAGGTAAGTACACTTTAAGTACACTGTAAGTACATGTAAGTACACGTACTGTAAAATAAAGTGCAACCAAAAATACAGCACTCTTTACCAGTAATAAAAAAAATTTTTTTGCTTTAATAATGGCACAGTAAAAGGAATCAACCATACAGAAAAAAAAACTATTAACAAAAATATCCTACAATGTTAAAGCTTGAAGTGAGGTTTCCTTTTCTGTGAAGCCCTTCAAAATGACAAATGGGCTTTCTCTGGGCGCTGGTTTCACCTTTACTTGGCAGTATCATGATGATTTCAAAAAAAGGACTCTGAGCAACAGAAACGGGAAGTCTCACTATTCAGTGTCACTGCTAACAATTGGATTATTTGCTTGTTGCTAGCTTAGGAGAAAAGGATTAATGAAGCCATCACATTGATTAAGCCAAGAGGACCGTCACAGCCTGCCACCTATAGACTAATGGCCCCACTGACACAAGGGTGACCAGGTTCTTCTGATTCAGCCAACTCATCACAATGCAAGTGGAGACGCAGTTCTCCCCTCCGCTGTGCGTTCATTAGCAGAGAGCAAATTCAATCAAGGCAGTCTGTAATAATATTTTCCAGTAGGGTCAGAGGGTCTAAACCCCAGGGACAGACACAATATTGTCGCGCTCTTCCTGTTATGCAGTACCTTTTGAACTCTGTGACTTACAGTATATGAATACTAAGAATATGCTTGTGTTGTAATTCTGAGAAGCATATTTATTAAAAAATGTACCAGACAGAATTATTCTCTGGTCATACTCAGGCACTTAAGGCTTATTAATTATTGAGTTTAACTTGATTTACACAATGGCAAAAACATTGACAGGGTGCCAAATAGGATGTAAATAATGAACTAAACAGTTGAAGTTAAAGAGAATGAGAGTTACAGTAGCTTACACGAGGGTGACAACTGGAAATTAATGTAGATACTTTTTAGCCATTTTTTTTCATCATTTTTGTCGAACAGGATACCACAAAACATCACAGAATGCATTACAATCCATGGCTATATATTTATTCATGTATGAGCTATTGTTTTTCCACCAAACATGGTCATTTCCTGCAAAATGTCATTACGTTCCTGGATTTTTAAGTTATTACAAAGGACAGGATGGAAAATCATACTGAGGAAAAATGCAACTTAATAACCAATTAAAACAGTATTACTTTCTTGGTTAAATAAACAAGAAAAAGAAAAAAAAAATCTATTTTACATTTTTTTCATTAACAATGTACTAAATAATCAATATTTGATTTATTAAAGCCATGTATGAATCTCATCAAGTTAGTGTTTTAGAATTTTTCGGATCATCAGTCATCAAAGCACAGTAAATATTGGTCATAGACACGGAGATTTACCTTATATTTCACCAAGCTGATTACTCACTACAACCTCCCACAGATTATGTTTTTATGCCATTTTAAGACTTACTCTGATGTAACAAAGTGATTATATCTAAGTGTGTGAGTTGTTTACTTTAAGTTATTTTTAAGTTAGTTTATATATATATATATATATATATATATATATATAGAGCACAACAGA
>NW_015547688.1:3727849-3741215 GCF_001515605.1 Sinocyclocheilus anshuiensis
AGAGTATTGAAGGAGATCCAATAATAATTGAATATATATTTACAGTAGCAAAAGCAAATTATATTTTATTATATAATATGATTAATGTCATGTTTTAAAATATGATGGTTTCATTCTAAACATGGTGATTATCTCTAATATGGACACCAAACATAATATGATCAAGTAAGCACAGAATCAACTTTGCACTTCTGCGCACGATCGCGTCAAAGATCAGACAAATATCCACGTGCATCTTGAAAAACTGATGTTTTGGAAAGTGCTACGCCACATTTTTGTGCCATCTAGTGGTTTAGATGAAAATAATATCAAAGGCGCCTTTTACCCCGGGGCACCTCTATTTTCATGCTACTACTCATTTTTTCAGCTATCTATTCCATTAGGTACTAGTACTTATTTGTTGACTACTACTGCTTATTCTTTATACTAGTACTTTTTAAAAGATTCTAGTACTTATTCATTAGATAGTTAGGTCTTATTACTGGTACTCATTCATTAGATACTAGTACCTAATAAATAGATACTAGTACTTATTTTTTAGATATAGTACTTATTCATTAGATACTACATATTAAATAGATGATCCCGGGGCTTCAGCCCCACCTAGCCCAATGGTTAAAATGGCCCTAACTGTTGGAAAATGTTTCTTTAGAAAAAGGGTGATTTATACACTTTTTAATGTTATACTTTGTTATACTTTGTAATAGTGGCGTTTCATTTTTCTACTACAAATTTTTCTCTCATCCAATATTTTAAAGAGGCACTGCCTCCCTTGGTATATATATATATATATATATATGCTATTGGAATGTAAAACTATTTGTCAAGATTACATGTACAGTTTCCATTCAAGTATATAGGAGCTCTACGTGTATGTCTATTACTTACCTACATAGAAAATAGCCGCCAAGGTCATTAGTAAGATGGCCGCTGAGTGAAATGACTTGCCTTAAAGTGACTTTGGGGAGACTTTAATGGAGACAGCAGATCCCATGCCTTAAAACACTGATTCAGCATATACTATTCATGAACTATGACAATATAATGATGGGAGGGAATGGGTCCCAGCCTTGAAATACAATAAAGCCTTCCTGCTTCAATGGATGTATCAGGCTGTGATATTGTAAGCGGCTTCTTAGAAATAAGATAATCTCATTCTCATTTCCTGTGCTCTCCATTCACCACCACTTAACGTCATTAATCCTTTACATTAAATACTGCTGAAGGTCTGACCTCTTTATTATCCGTTTCTCCAGCGGTGGAATTAGCCAACTGCCAGATGTCAGCAGTAACCAGTATAAGCCATCACAAACCAGCATCAACTAGTACAGAAACTCCTTCTAAGTTGGCTCTTTCAGCTTGGAATATGATAAAGTACCAGATTCCACAAGCTGAGTGGCTTTTAATGATCATAGACCTGGATAAGTAAAAGGTTTATAGAATGCAGTTGCAAGAGACGAGGCATTTATCATTGTCAGGTGGCTGAATTCCCACGACAGATCCAGCAGATCTGAGAACAGCACCAGGCCAGCTGTACTGCAAGAAAACCTGCTGATCACATCCAAACCATCATCACTCCTCTTAGTCTCCACAACATGCTGCTAAATACTTTCATCCGCAGGAACAATAAGGTGAAATGGTCCCAGGAGCAAAGACAAACTCAAATTATCAGCCACTGGTGAACCAGAATCCGTGAATGCTTTTGTGTGCAGAAAATAGAGGTCACCGTGTTTGAGTGACAGGCAAAGTCACTCCTAACATAGCAAAGTGACACAAAAACTCAAGTTTCTTAACAAATTGCACTGACACAGCATGTATAGTGCAGCATGCGATAAGGGCAAAAGGTCAATTCATGCATTATTCGTTAAATGCGGTATTAAAGGATTAATTCACTCCTGAATTCAAATTTCCTGACAATTTACTCACTCCCATGTCATCCAATATGTCTTTCTTTCTTCAGTCGAACAGAAATTATGGTTTTTGAGGAAAACATTCCAGGATTTTTCTCCATATAGTGGACTTCAACAGGGATCAACGGGGTGAAGGTCCAAATTGCCGTTTCAAAGGGCTCTGCACGATCCACAGCCGAGGAATAAGGGTCGTATCTAGCGAAACGATCGGCCATTTAAAAAAACAAACAAAACAAAAAAAAATTTAATATACTCAACAAATTAAAAAACAGACTCAAGCGTGTGGACTGTGACAGAAAGCGAATGCGCATCTCTGTACTCTATCCAGTTTAGCAAGATAGCGACAGGGACTGACAGTGATCTACTTGCTTTTGACGCGACGCAACACTCAAATTCGGCGCAATCAAGTGTCAAGCCGTTAAGCGACTAAACACCAGTGGGCGGGGCTTATGGTGAGAAAAAGACTATTCGTCGATGTCTTGCTCTGGAGTCGCCTTTCACCTCGGATCCAAACTAGCCATTTTTGGAGCTTGATTAAACACTTTGTTCATATTGAGGAGGATGTTTTACGTTATGAAACTTGCAGGATGTTTTAATGGTACTAAGATCCTTTATATGCCAAAAGATCAAGGCAAATTTGATTTCTCATGTCATGACCCCTTTAAAACCTTTTACAGGAACCACTGCAAATTTCAGCCAGTGCTGCCCACACACTTTTCAAAACAGCTGTCCGCAGGGTCTATAAATTACAAAACCTGGCAACCCTTTTGAAAATGTCTTCAACTAAATAAAAGACCTTCCTATATGGACAAAAACAGATCAATTACCACAGCGCCCATGATTCTTGGAATAACATTTTCAGTCTTTAAAAATCAATTACTGTGGCTCCTATCCAGCATAACAATATCAGATTACAAAAATCATGTTATACTCAAAGGTTGCGCAAAAAGGTCCAGACCATCATTTCCTGAAAGAAGTGCTTTTATTCTACCAAGGAGAACAGCTAGCACCTTATTGTTTCATTGAAGAAAGATGCAATTTTTTTTAGCTGAAACATTTATCTCATAACAGATGATGAGGGCTCACATCTTCCATGGTAAAGCGTTCAGCTGAATGCAGCGTACATCTGAGAGTCAGGGAATATTATTCACGAAAGGTTCGCATTTCTCATTTTTACAATAGAGAATTGAAATCATTACGTGCAGTGCTGAAGCTATCATGACGTTCCCTTTGGGCATGTGCTGTTCTACACCTATATACATCATGTGTAGATTCACATCAGTGAAAATGATCTAGAGAGCAGGCCCAGGTGAAAGTCAGAGCACTCGACGCACATGTGTGACGTGTGCGAGAGCCCTGGGCTATCCAGGAATAGTCAAGCATCTGGAATTATAGCAGACCTCCGAGTCGACCGCTGGCTTCACTAACGTACCAGGCGTCCTCTCCGCTAAACCAAAGTCTGTTTACAGAGGACGTGCAGCGGCAATTAAACAAGCCCCGTGTGGAGCCCCTCCACTGTGTCCTTGAGCTGAGCTGCCGTTTATTTCAGACGCTGCCAGCTGTGTGCATAGTAATCTGGATTATTACTCCCCTGCCAAACGGGAGAAGAAACAGACACAACAGTGACGTTAAATAAAAGGTTATCGAGTTTTTCCAATGTTCAAACTTCATGGACACTGCAAGTGGACAGCGGCTGGTGTTTGGCACACAAGTACACTTCTAAAATAACAAATGAAGTGTAGCAGAAGCACAATGCATATGCAACTTCTAAAAGTATTTTTTCTTTATTATTGTATTTAAATTATATGAAATTGTATTCAAAAGTCTGGGGTCAGAATTTATTTTATGTTTTTGCAAGAAGTTTCTTAAGTTCAGCAAGGCTGCAAAGGCTGAAATATTATCACAATTTAAAACAACTGTTCTATTTTTATATATTTTAAAATGTAATTTATTCCCGTAAAGCTGAATTTTCAGCATCATTACTCCAGTCTTCAGTGTCACATGATCCTTCACAAATCATTCTAATATGCTCTGATTCGCTGCTCAAAAAATGTCTTATTATAAAAGTTAAAAGTTTTGATTCTTATAATTTTTTGTGGAAAGAGTGATATTATCAGGATTCTTTGATGAATAGAAAGCTAAAAAGAACAGCGTTGATCTAAAATAGTTTTTTTTATTTTTTGTAAAAATGTAAAAGTGTTTACTGTCACTTTTGATCACTATTGCATCTCTGCTGAATAAAATGTGTTAACAAAATGTGTATCACTATACTTCTGTGTATTACACTTACGTAAATCACTACTAAGTACTTAAAAAGTGTGTTTTTAAAAAAAATAGGTGCATGATGCCCCTTTTTGTGCAGCAAATGAAAAAGGCTATCAGGAACAGAGACAACAGAGACAGCCAACATACTTCTTGTTGATTGCACTGATGACATTGCTTATGAAAAAGGCTTTCTGACGACAATGTTTTATAGTTTTCTGGTTGCTTGGTAACAGCAGGAGCAGCCTTTGACTGGGACAGGCCATCTGCGGTGTGACACACCAACAGAGAAATGATTTATACAGGAACAGAGAGTGGAATCACAGACTGACACTTTATCATTAAAGTCCTAGATCGGCATCTGAGATCCAGCCCACCTAGACTACCACTAGAGAGAGTGAGAAGCTGCAGTGCTGTTGTTTTATGTCTTCTGCGCAAGATGAATTTATTGCGTAAATGAATATCGCTGACTGATTGACAAGAGATATATGAAATAAAACTGTAAGTAGTAAGCAGCAAATGGTGTGAGGCACTACGAAGCAAAAAAAGGAAATCCCAGGAAATTCTTAAAATGCGGCTTCGCTTTCATTGATATAAACTAAATGAAATATACATTCACTGGCAATCCTTTTAAAAACAAGTGGCTTAAATCTCACATTAATGTGATTATAGTTACAAAATCCGAAGAACCTTTCTGACTCGACCTTTTTTTTTAATAAACAGAGTATTTGATCCAGTTCTTAGTTATAACAAATCCGTTACTACTTACTTTTATTATTTTACTTTTTAAAAATGACTATACTGTGAGTACTGTACTGTTGAATTAACATATTTCCTACCAGACAAAATATGTTCCAAGAACATTTTTATAATGTTCCCATTAAATGATGAAAACATTATTTTTTATTCTGAAACATTATTCAAAACATCTGTTTTTGGAATGTGTTAAAATGTTTTTGTTGCTTATACAAACATTACAAGAACACTCAACTTAACCATTTTGCAAGCATTATTGGAACCTTACTTTTGAATGTTCTCTGACATTTTGAAACAACTATTCACATTTAAACAACATGAACAACAAAATGTTCCATGAACAAAGTGTAAATAACTTTTACATGTTTGTGCTAAAGTTTTGACGACATTATTAAAGACAAAAGTCCTATTAACATTACTGGAGGAATGTTTGTTGATAACATTTAGAAAACCGTTCTCAGGCCTGTTAGCTGAGATTTTGGCAATGTTAGATTTAAATAGTGTAACGAATTAGTCCACTGAAGGCGAGCATAAGTGAGAACCCAAGTGCAGTTTATTTACAGTGTGATCCAAACATCCAAACATAATCCAAACAGACGAAGACTAGATACACAGACTTGACTTGACTTGACTTGACTTGACTTGACTTGACTTGACTTGACTTGACTTGACTTGACTTGACTTGACTTGACTTGACTTGACTTGACTTGACTTGACTTGACTTGACTTGACTTGACTTGACTTGACTTGACTTGACTTGACTTGACTTGACTTGACTTGACTTGACTTGACTTGACTTGACTTGACTTGACTTGACTTGAACAGACTTGACTCACCGACAGCGGGTTACAACATCAATACACGACAAAGACTATGGGAACATGATGGCTACTTATATCAGACAAAGAGGGTCACATGCAAAAATGAACAAGAGAACCAATGGCATGAATACATGAGGGCAAGGGAAGCATGACACAAACAGGGAGCATGACTAAACTACAACATAAAAGACATGAAAACATGAACAAGAAACAAAACCCAAACCCCACATTACAAATAGCAAGATTAGTTCAGTAATTATATCATAGTGAGTGAACTCGAAAAAGAAAATCTCTGTCCGACCCTGTAAATAAGAACATTTATATATTTCTGTCTATTTGACACTCTATTGTAAACCAATTTAGCATTCAAAATCTGCTATTTCAGCTAATGCCAATACAATATATCTACGGTATTTATTGTTCAATACTCGCCGTCAGGATTATATTCATAATGAAGTGGTTTTAAAGATGTCCACACAAACATAGACTGTAGCGAACAAGCTGTAAACAGCCAGTAAGTATTGCAACATTAAACATTTCCTTTGATCCGACTCACTTATCTGCACTTTTAAATACTGCCTCAGATTCAGTAATCTCACGCTTTTTTGCAGCAAGGAAAAGAACATGGCTGAAATTACCTCCCTCTCATACAAGAGAAGAAAAGATATAGGGAGGAGCCACAGAGAGAGAGCGCAGAGAAAAATAATCAGATTTGTTTCCTCTTTGGTTGTCTCCACAGGAACACTTGTCCGCCTCGGGGACGACGCATAAGTCTTCAGCTGCTTCCCTTCTTACAAACCTATGCTGTCTAATATTGGATTAGTCTAGACCGAAAAAACATCCAAGATGGAGAGCTAAACACCTTAAGAGATATTACAATGCTCGTCTTTAATGTGCCTATCTTCTGTTACTCCATTATAGCATCCATTACACACACATAACTACAAACAGTGCTCTGTATAAGCGCCGTGTGGTTTATGTTGTTTGTTGCATTAAACAAGGGAAACATCCTCCATTATTGGCACCCTCATCCCTGCTGGCAGTATTCAACAAGTTCATTGGTTATTTGTCTATTATCATATGCAGACCCTGCAGCTCGCCTGTATTAATAATTAAATCAACAAATTATATCTATGCAGTGTAAACAATAGCGTGTGATATCTCCAACGCTGTAATTTCACATAACAGGCCTATAATCTTCTGCACCCTGAGTGCTTTACTGTCTAATGTCCTTCATACTGTTCATCTGTCAGTGCTCTATTCAAAAAGACAATAAATGCAGAGAACTGAATTAATAGTGCGAGTATGGACATCACCTTTTAAAAAGTGGCAGGGTGGTTTGGCACAACATTTGAAAGGGATATCATCAGGGATGTCATCATTTACACACTTTCATGTTACAAACCTGTATGACTTTCTTGACTTCACTCTGAAGACTCTGAAGGTCGCTCTTCTCAAGCAAGTTCAAAAAGGACACAAAAGCACCATAAAAGTGATATTTCAAGTCCTCTAAAGCTATACAATAGCATTGTTTGATTAACAGACTGACATTTAAGTCATTAATCACTAATAATCTTCCAGTGAGCTGTTAACCTCTGCAACCGGATCACTGAATCACTGAGTTAAACCAGGAATCAGATCAGAATTTGTGAACAAATCATTCAGATCATGTTTTAATTGGAACCCCTGATTTATTGCAAGGATCCATCTCAAATCCATCTATTGTATGACATAAAAGACTTAGAATTTAACACACAAGTCGCATGGATTAATATTTTATGGAGGTTTTTAGTCATTTTTAAGCGCGTCACCCCCAGTCTTTATTTACTTTAATTATGTGGAAATGCATGGCAAGAAAATTCATTAGTCAACATAAATAAATTAATAAATAATTGAATAATCTATGTTATATTTCATAATTAAACAATTTTAACAGCACATTGAGTGACTTTTTCATTATACAGTCACTTGCATAAGAAATGAATTGGTGACCAATGCAAATACTCAAATCAGGCGTAGCATTAGTTCTGACAGGTCATGTCAATCAAGCTTGCATCAGCTGACTCTCAGCTGATCCACATCTACCTATAGGAATACTATGCTATCATGGCATCCCTATATGTGACCCTGGACCACAAAACCAGTCATAAAGGAAAATGAAAGGACATGACGTGTGGCCAAGTATGGTGACCCATACTTGGAATTTGTGCTCTGCATTTAACCCATCCAAGTGCACACACACGCACGCACACGCACGCACACACACACACACACACACACACACACACACACACACACATGAAGCGCGTTGATGGGCACGATCTCGCTCTTGCTCTGGTCGATGCGTGCACGGGCGCGTTCTTCCGGGAGAAATGCCCATAAAAGGAGTTCCACCCTCATTTACGTCATTAAGAGCCATGATTGAAAAAAACTCTCTGAAACTTGTACGAACCCGGAAATCTAGCGTAGCGTTAGTTCTGGCAGATCACGTTAGTCAAGCTCGCATCAGCTGACTCTCAGCTGATCCCCATCTACCTGTCTGTTCTGTTTCCCCTGGGGGGTTATTGCTGCTCTCTCTGCTCTCATCCATGCTAGGCTGCATGGATGCGCAGGGAGTTCTTGCCCAGAACGGAACCATACCGCCAATCCAAACTGTATGCTAATTGTCAATCATCTTTGACGATAGTGGTCCTGATAGAAGTAAGATTTTTGGCACAGAAATACTCTGTCATACATCCAAATTGTTTTTTGAAACTTTGTCCATGCTTAGCATGAGAATCCAACTCTTTAACAGTGTAAACAACTCTGAATGCATGAAACAGCATTGTACCCCCCCACCCCTTTAAAGGCGATTTTCTCAATATTTTTTATTTTTTTTTGCACCCTCAGATTACAGAATTTCAAACATTTAAACATCCCTTTAAAATGTTGTGCCAGTCAGATTTTCAAATAGTTGTATCGGCCAAATATTGTGCTATCTTAACAAACCATACATCAATGGAAAGCTTATTTATTCATAAAACAAATTGACCCTTATGACTGGTTTTGTGCTCCTGGGTCACATATACGGTCTATACAGTATTATCCAGTAGCTTTACCACTTTGCTCAGCTGCTAATTAACCTCCTACATCCCCAGTTCCTCCTTGCATCCACAGTCAGGACTTGGCTTTCTCATATTCCTTGTTTCCCCAAATCATACTCCTTTATTTTGAATCATGTTGTTATATTAAATTGTCATTAAGAATGTCTCGGATTATGCATGTAACCATGGTTCGCCGAGAGGGAACGAGACACTACGTCCTCTAGTGGGCACTATGAGTGACACACTTGAAGGGGAATGGCTCGGGTTATGCATGTAACCATCGTTCTCTGAGGGGGGACATTAATGATACCTGCTATATTTGGTTCTGTTCTGTTTACCCATGATAGGCTGCATGGTTGGGCAGGATGTGTTTGCCAAGATATTTGATGATATCGGTCCTGACAGAAATAAATTTGTAAAATAGTTCATACTTCATATCTACATCTGCAACTCCCTGTCTAGGGATTTTGAAGTGAGTGGATAGATTCATAGATTAGCAATAAAATCCAGTGTTGATAAGTTGGCCTATGTGAATGATGCTAATGGCAAGTGATCAAAATTTTTTGCACACTATGATTTCCTCTGCAACCAGCTTCTGTGACTATAAATGTAACCCCTCTGAAAGAGAGAGTGGGATCCATTCTGCACTGCAGACTGAATTTTAGCCAGACAAAAGATTTGTCACATTCTGGCTTGTGCACTTTAAGAGTCTTTTAAAAGTAGGACAGGCACAACAGTGGTGTAGAAAGTCTGTGGGAGATGAAAGCGCTCTCTATATTTTGTTCCACATCTGTTGACGATAAACAATATTTCCATATATCCCTTGCCTGATTTGTGTGTGGAAATAAGCAACTTATGTAACATAATTACAAATGGTTCAGAGATGGAAAGGACAGCCTAATTATTGTGCACCATTAATTGAAGCATTTCAGAAGCAACATGCCATGGACCAGTTTGCATAATACAGTATGACACTACAAATGATGAAAAAAAAAAGCAGGTGCAGATATCAATCACAAATATTACAGCCCACGTACACTAGTAACCTCACATCATCAGATGACGCTTTCCATAAACAAGCAAAAACGGCACCCAGGGTACTAAAAGCAGGAACTAATGCGCTCTTCAAGTGGAGTTGGTATATTCGTAAATACACATGAATGACCAAATAAAGTCATATTTTCAAGTGGGAAACTCTGAATTCTAGATAATACAAAAGTTGCCCATATGTATTATGGAAGAAGCATGTCATTTTGAAACGTGGCGAGAACACAGATCTATAATATAGATGATTTTTATAATATATCTATAATCTATAGAGATCAGTAATCAAAAAGCAAGTCTGTAGCGAATTATAATGAATGATTTTGCAAGTTATTTTAATATTACATATTAAGAATTGTTCACCTAGAAATGCTGAAAATGTTTGCTGAAAATGTACTTACACTCTGGCAGTTTAAGGTGTAGATGATTTTGCTTCTTCATCAGAACAGATTTGGAGAAATTTAGCATTACATCATGGCTCACCAGTGGATCCTCTGCAGTGAATGGGTGCCGTCAGAGTGAGAGTCCAAACAGCTGATAAAAACATGACAATAATCCACAAGTGATCCACATGACTCCAGTCCATCAATTAACATCTTAGGAAATGTATCATTTTGATCTGAGTGGACAATAGGAGATGGACTTTTTCACTGGAGGAAGAGTTATTATGGATTATGGACTCGTATTTTGTTGAGAAGCAATAGTTAAAATGTCATGATGGATTTGTTTCTTACAAACAAACAGCTTTTTACTTCCTAAGATTGTTAATTGATGGACTGGAGTCATGTGGATTATTGTGATGTTTTTTTTAGCTGTTTGGACTCTGATTCTGACGGCACCCATTCACTGCAAAGGATCTATTGGTGAGCAAGTGATGTAATGCTTAATTTCTCCAAATCTGTTGTGATGAAAAAACAAACATCTCGGCCTCAGGGTGAGTAAATCTTCAGCAAATTTTCATTTTTGGCTGAACTATTTCTTTAAAGGAGTGGTGTACGAAACGTACGCTAACAGACAATAAGATATTCACTTGACTTTGACGATTTGCAAATATTTAGTTTTGACAGCTTACCATGTGTAAATAAGTGATGGACATTAATAGTTTTCAACATTATGAATTCAGACGTATTTATGTGGGTTTACTGTTCACAGTTCTACTTCTGCTTATGTTTCCAACTTGAACGATTCACATCAACACTCTTCCATTAACTTCCATGCCTCGCTTAATGCTAAAGGTCATGTAAATAAAACATGCATTAATCTTTAAAACTACACTCTAAAAAATGCTGGGTTAAATATAACCCAGCGCTGGGTTAAAAAGGGACAAACCCAGCTATTGGGTTGTTTTGACCCAGCAGTTGGGTTCAAAACAACCCAACCGCTGGGTCAAAACAACCCAATACCTGGGTTTGTCCCTTTTTAACCCAGCGCTGGGTTATATTTAACCCAGCATTTTTTAGAGTGTAAGTGCTCCAAAAGCTCAGAATCCGATTGGTCCGAGGCTACATTTGTGCACTAGCGCAGTGGATGGGAATCACATAGACACGCAATTAGCAGACTCCTGGTTGCCATGGAGATATGTGACTGTGCATCTGCTTGAATGAGAAATTCCGTTTCCACAGTCCGTTAAAACGCCCACGTATCTTTTGAGCTGTTCGAAAGCTCCCCTGCGTATTTTAGCACCCTGACAGATCCACAAAGTCTGTGTTGCTTCGACACAGTCTAACTCCTGCATTTTCACAACTGCAGAACTTTTTTTTTTGTGGCCGTTCAGTCACATATACCTCATGGGAGAAGAGGATAACTGTTTGTGGAGACTCAGACTGTATTAATCACGAAGCGTGGCTTGGGGTTTCTCTTCCAGTGGATGCACACATGCGTCGAATGCACAGGAGAGACGTTTGGCAGGTGCTGTCACGTCTCACACTTCTCCATACTCTCCAAAATGGTGTCCAGATCTACAACTGTACTCGTACAGATAATGAAACCCAGGCTATGGAGTCTGCCAAAACTTTCTCCTTCATTTCTCTTTTGTTTTACAGCTTTAAGAATGTAATTTGCGATGATTTGCTTTCCTTAATGTACTGCCCCAACCTCTGACTTAGCAATGATACATCCTAGATCTAGGTAAGCCAACAAATCCCCTCTCTCTACAGGGAGCTCACACACGTGAAAACACATACACACGTGTATACGGCAGGAAATATGGATGTAAAATGCTGAATTACCCCCTCCTGAGTGTCTAAGAGCAGCTGTGTTACACAGCTGACACTCTCTATACTGATCTGCCTTGATGTCCTGGGCAAGATCTCATTCTTTTATGCCTGTTGGGATGAATGGGCTTCTGCGGTCAATCCCAGCTGTATGCCACACCAGAGGAAGAGAGGACAGAGGAACCGGCGTGGGCTTTCAAATAAAGGCATCATCACCCTGCGCGCTACCCTTTCAGGCTCTGGAGACTGCTGAGGGGGACGGGAGGCCGCAGTGGGTTGAGTTTCAAGCCGAGCTGATAAAAAAAGACACCCCACTTGGGCAGAAGCACCATGATCGTTCCAACTGAGAGGGTACGTGCCCCCTCCGATTTCTGAGTGGATTTTGAATGCAGCCTGTGAAAAACCAAAAATGGTATCTTTGATAATTAAGCTGCCTTATTATAGTAAGAAGTGGTTCTCTAAAACACTGTGGTAGAAATCAACCATTCACTTATCTAAATTCAATCTAATTCACTCCTTTTCCTACGGAACACAGAAGTATACTCTCAGAAATAAAGGTACAAAAGCTGTCACTGGGGTGGTATCTTTTCAAAAGGTACACTTTTGTACCCATTAGGTTATAATATGTATACTTTAAGTACAAACATGTACCTTTTGAAAAAGTACCGCCCCAGTGACAGCTTTTGTACCTTTATTTCTGAGAGTGTAGTTATTAAAATATTGAAGCTGCTGTTTTGCATACAATGACAGAGGGACAACGACACATGAGGTAAAGCAAAGGAAAAATTATTTTTAAATTGTAGTTTAAAATTAATGAATTTGATTTAATGAATCTTAATGTTACAAGAAGTAACAAGTATAAACAAGAAAAAAATATAATATAAGATAAAAAAAGTCCTTTAATATCCTTTTTATTGGAAGATAGACAGACAGACAGACAGATAGACAGACAGACAGATAGAGAGATAGATAGACAGATAGATAGATAGATAGACAGACAGACAGACAGATAGCCAGATAGACAGACAGACAGACAGACAGATAGACGGACAGACAGATAAATAGATATACAAACAGACAGACAGATAGCGAGATAGAGATAGACAGACAGACAGACAGACAGATAGACAGACAGACAGATAGAGAGATAGATAGACAGATAGATAGATAGATAGACAGACAGACAGACAGACAGATATAGAGATAGATAGACAGACAGACAGACAGATAGCCAGATAGACAGACAGACAGACAGACAGATAGACAGACAGACAGAT
>NW_015547688.1:3741907-3749111 GCF_001515605.1 Sinocyclocheilus anshuiensis
AGATAGATAGACAGATAGATAGATAGATAGATAGATGATAGAGATTTTTTTATTTTATTTACTAACAGTTATTTTATGAATTATTAATTATTTTTTACAAATGATATATTTGTAAATATATATTATAAATTCACTAATATCATTTGGTTTTTGGACAGTCACAGCACATCAAATGTCAAATTATCTGATAATTTAAGTTTCGACTTCGACACGTCATGAGGGTCTTTAGGTGCCCTCTTTATTCTAACTGTACACTAATTATATAACAACTCTACTAAAAACTACTAGACTAACACATCCTACATACACAGTCAACTGCTATGATGTTTTTCCATGTATATATATATATATATATATATATAAAATCAATCAATAAATAAAAAGTGGGTAAGGTAAGTAAAAAGACAAGTGTGTGCTTGGGTACTCCCTCAGCTTGTGAAACAAATGAAACAAAAAGAAAGGCACAACTGCTTTGTTATAAGGCATGTCAAAATGCACAAAAGTCTCAGGTCTGGTTCTGTGGGTGGACTATCTGCTGTCTCTACAGTCAATCTACTGCAGCACAGCTCTGCTGTAATGAGCCTCAGAATGATGTGGGTTCCAAGGCGCCACGAAACAAGGTTAATAAATAACTTACAGCCTTTATCAAATATTTGTGCTCAAACAGCCTCCAGTACATCATAGATGTGTTTTATCTCCATCTCTTTGCCCAGGCACTTTATCTCAGGTTATTAGTTCATTGCACCAAAGCAGCAATATGATGTGCTAATATGAAAATATGGAATCCGTGTGCAAGTAAAATGTGACTATGATACATCCCTGTGACTACTGCACAAAGCGTTTACTTTTCTCATGGCCTAGACTGTCAAATTACGTAGTTACATGCTGGTCACGAATGTGTCATGACTGGAAGATGCTGTCGGCATGTGCGCGAGTGTGTGTTCAGCAACACACTCGTTTTCCTGACGGTGGCACAGAACTTCTTGGCTGTGGACTGGGGGGAGGTGATACACTCCATTAGAACATGATTACATCATTTGTCACGATGTTAAAAGAGACACTTTAAGCTGTCTCAAAAAACAAAGAAAGACTAACCGGAAAATGCTGATATTATTAACTGTCAGAATGATGATGAGGTAAAGACTTTAAAAGGCAGAGTAGACGAAATCCATGTTCATGCTGAGCTTGTCAGCACAGACACGTCTCTGTCTTTTACTTTGGTGCTTGCAATAAAATTTTAAACTTGTTTCATCACTGCGTTCAAGTGCTAAAAGTGTTTATGATTAGTTAAAAGGCTCGCTCAGCAATTTTTTATACACTTTAAGCTGTCTCAAAAAACAAAGAAAGACTAACCGGAAAATGCTGATATTATTAACTCTGTCAGAATGATGATGAGGTAAAGACTTTAAAAGGCAGAGTAGACGAAATCCATGTTCATGCTGAGCTTGTCAGCACAGACACGTCTCTGTCTTTTACTTTGGTGCTTGCAATAAAATTTTAAACTTGTTTCATCACTGCGTTCAAGTGCTAAAAGTGTTTATGATTAGTTAAAAGGCTCGCTCAGCAATTTTTTATTTATGTTGTGCTGATCGATATGGCAGTCATATGACTCCTAGGAGAGTGGACATGAATGTTTTAGTTTTATATATATATATATATATATATATATATATAGTTAGAGTTTGAGAGTTATATGTATTTTTAATTAAATATATATTATATATATTACATTTATTTCGATTTATATTGTTTTCGGACAGTTTTACAGTTATAAAACACATTATTAAACACTAAGCAGCAACATAGCAGATGTACGTATTAATCTAAGCAATATTACTGCTACACATTGCTCTGGGCAACATTAATTGACACTGATTACATTTTACAAACTGAATTTGCCCAGCTGCTAATTGATAATATTGTTTGTCATCCTTTATTTGACAGCAACGGGCAAGATTATGATTTGATTTCCCCCTTTAGGCACAGATGAAGTAAAGCATTAGCTCTAAGTATGTGGCGTGTTCAGTGGTCTGTGTTTTGTCACATTCTTTCTTATGACAGAGGCCAAGACACATGGGTGTCACATCCTGCAGCTCAAAGCAAAGACAGACACTGCCATGCATTCAAACGGACAGGCTTTCCCCGGGCTCTATTTTTCTGATTACTCTATTGACAGGACTCCAAAAGTGCGTCACTGCTGATTGTCAAGCCCCACTTGATGGACTAACCCGCGTTTGTGTGCGACCAAAGCCACTTTTCCGGCATCACACAGGATCTTAAAACTCATTGTAGCCGTCACAAAGCAAGCTCGCAAAACACCCTACAAGAGGTGCTCAAGGATTACCATTAACATATTCCTGCGGTCTGAATCACACAAGAGTTTTCATTTGCATTTTAGCAGCAGGAGTCCTCCGGTGTGTAAAACCTTTAAGGTAGACCGATAAACACACAGAGCAGATTAAAATTCATCTAGTACAATCAGTTTCTGTACAACAGTTCATAAATACACAAAATCCTGCAAGCTTCCTCTAAGGCTTATGCAAATTCATGACTGTATGAAACCAGTATACGTTTAAAGCGACGCGGCTGTTGCACTGTAATCTCGAATCCTGATAGACACACTCGTCCTCTGTAGCGACTGCACTGTGGAAGACATTATGCAATGCTAGCACTATGATTTCTGCAGCCAATTAGGAACTTCCTGTACGATGGTGTAACAAAACCTTGTTTTTCCCCTAGACATTGCATCCAATAAAGCCCACACAAAATAGTATGGGTGGTCAAGTTTGGTCATGCAGTTTGCAAGGCTAATTATGGGTGTGTGGCACAGCGACGGTGCCAATGCCACCTCCACACTCAGCGGCACCATGCGCAGGACCTGAGATCCAGAGAGGATCACCTGTGGAGATCTGGCGCACGGTTAGATAACGCCGCTCTGACACAGAGAAGCTCAGTCTGGGCAGAGAAAAGCGTGTGAATGTGTTGTGTATATCTGTGCTAACCCTGCTAATCTCTTTTGCTCTTTGACTTTCTTATTCAAAAGCTGGCACTGCTTTTTCAGTACTGTCTGCCTCGTGCTCAGTATATTTTTATTGAGGTGACCAGATTTCTGAAATGAAAACTGAAGAACTTTTGTATGCATCTTTACATTTTGCAGTGTTATTTTATATAACTTAAAAAATGGGGATAATTCTATGTGGGATAAAATGTGGGAAGGTGACCAGATTTCTGAAATGAAAACTGAAGAACTTTTGTATGCATCTTTACATTTTGCAGTGTTATTTTACATAACTTAAAAAATGGGGATAATTCTATGTGGGATAAAATGTGGGATGAGAGAGAACACCAAACTGTTTTGGAAAACAGTAACACTTTTGTTTAGGGGCCAATTCTCACTATTAACTAGTATTTTTATTAGAATGCCTATTATTAACATATTGGCTGTAGTATATATATATATATATATATATATTTTACTACCATTTGGGCTCTGCAATATTTATTTATTTATTTGAAAAGAAGTCTCTAATGCTCACCAAAGCTAAATTTATTTGATTAAAATACAGCAAACCAAAAATACTGTGAAATATTATTACAATTTAAAATAACCATGTTCTATTTCAATATATTTTCAAATGTCTTCAGTGTCACATGATCCTTCAGAAATCAACATTAATATGCCGATTTGGTGTTCAAGAAACATTTGTTATTATCAATGTTGAAAACAGTTGTGCTTTTTTGTGGAAACCATGCTACATTTTTGTCAGGTATAGAGGGTTCAAAAGAAAAGCATTTATTCGAATTAGAAATATTTTGTAACATTCTAAATGTCTTTGTTTTCACTTTAAAGACAGAACCTTTGCTGTATAAAAGTATACATTTCTTTAAAGCGTAACAACCCTAGTAAAAAAGTAATATATTTAAAATACATTTATTTATAGTTCAAACCCATTAAAGTGCCCCTATTATGCCATTTTTACGGTTGCTAATATTGCTTTATGAGTCTCCTAAAACAGGTTTACATGCATGCAAGGTCAAAAACCGTTAGTTTTCTCAAAAAATAGATTTTTTCTAAATTTCTAAATGATTCGTAAACGACTCGTGCGAAGCAGTTCAAAGAATCAGTCTCTCTGTAATTATAAGATGTGATAAAACAAATTTACTCTCACAGCATAGGATACAGCGTCTTCTCGACATGTTAACCACACGGAAATTTTACTGTTTGTGGGCGGGCAAGTTGGCGACGTAATACGTGGGCAGACATTATGCAAATGTGTTACTTCGTGACGTAGTGCCGTAACAGAATAAGATTCGAATTCCTGACGACTCGTTTAGGCAATTGCAAGCCAACTCTTTTTTTCGATAGACAATAACTTTATTTATCGTGCACTGTCGGCTTCACAACTTTGCAGATTATGTTTATATTTGATTATAGTTTATGTTCACATACAGCTACATGACACACTGCATAAAAGGTAATATTCGAAAAGGCATAATAGGGGCACTTTAACATATTTACTGACATATCGCTCGAGACTTACTGATATAAAAAGTATAATTAAATTTTTTTGGAGTACTACTTGTGCACAATGCACATTTCTTAATATTCAGCCTAAAATGTGTTTTAATTGATGAGGATTGTATGATCTTAGAATAATATCCGTCTTTAAATGCAAGATATTTAAAGTGTACCTGAAGTATATTTGCAATCACACAAGCAACGTGCAAACTTTATGCCGATGAACGTCTTAACCCGAGTCAATTCAATATAGCCGCTACGCCACTGTTCCGCACTGCTTCCCCACAATTAAAGTGCATTAAGTACAAAATGAATCGTTCCAATTTAGCAGACTTTTAAGTATACCAGTTTAGTATACTGAAAGTACAATTGCAGGATATTTTATTTAGCACTTAAATATGTACAGGTGCATGTCAATAAATTAGAATGTCGTGGAAAAGTTCATTTATTTCAGTAATTCAACTCAAATAAAAGAACCAAAGACTTAAACTACTTCAGTCTGTGTGCATTGAATTTATTTAATACATGAGTTTCACAATTTGAGTTAAATTACTGAAATAAATGAACTTTTCCACGACATTCTAATTTATTGAGATGCACCTGTAAATGCATTTGTATCATGAAATAAATGTATTTCAAATACATTTTAGTATATTTATTTTTCATTAGGGAATTAATAATAATTTTTTTAAAAAAGGAATTCAAATATTTTTGATTCCATATAAGTGTATTTATGATATACCGGTATATTTATTTGTATTTATTTATATATATATATTTTTAATTATGCATGTCTGATATATTTGTTTCGGTGAGGTACTGTAGCCAGCTGTGTTGTTCACTGTGCTGGAATAGTAATGGTCATTGTATAAGGTGTAGCATCACTGAGCATTAATGTTCCCAGAACAGGTGCAGTGTGTCGTGACGTACTCGGATGATGTCTTTGTGTTCTCGATGGTGTGTGTGCTGCACTGAGCCAACTCTCACAGGTACTCTCAGTTAATCACAGATATGCAAGCATGTGCAGAGCGTGATCGATGCCTAGACGGCCCACTCCTCACCCATTTCAGCTGTCACACAAGAGCCACATCAGTCTTGACAACATTTACGTTTTCTCTCTTCAACCCCACCCATCTCCCACCCCCCAGCAAATGGACTCCCTGCGGTGCAAAATATCAGTGTAGTATGCTGAAAGGTCAGTCCTGTCAGACCACCCCAAACAGCTTGTGATTAACCAGAGCGGACACGTCTCTGTGCACCTCTCCAAAAAAAAAAAACAAAAAAAAACCATCCTTTCAAATATGAAACGCTTGTCTGCAGGCCAAGCCATTGCATAATAATTTAACTGTCAAATTAACCTGCTAATTTAGAGTGATTAATCATTTTTTTAAAATATATCTGATTAAAAAAAACAAAATGTTTCATGCACCCTGACCTATATGTAATTTCCGCAATAATGAATTTTCCTACCACAGGAGCTTGAAGTACCTGCTTAAAGGGGTAATTCATTGCTGGCAAGATGGGATTTTAATAAAACTTGGCTGTCTATGCAGTAGAAAGGCCAAAAACATATAAAACCGGTGCTATGTGAATACATAAAATCGAAAAAAATAGCAATGGTGTTCACGTCTGCCAAAACTCCCATAATTCACTTTTGCTTTTGGCGCCGCCCTGGTGTTGACCTGACTATTCGTGGATGGAAAAACAAAAATGCAAAAGTTTGATCTGTAGTTTTAAGAAAAGCCCTTGAGCTCTCAAAATTCGCGTTTTATGACATGTCTGTGAACTTTTGCTGACAAATAGACGGGGTATCTGGGTGAAGATAACATGGAAAACGAGCACACATTGTTCATTTACATATACTACTCACACTGTAACAATACAAAGCTGGTTGAAAATCTGCTAATTTATCCTTCAATGGTTATGCCAGTCTCACCAAAACAAAATCACACAGAGCAGGTCAAACTAAAAAAGTGAATATTTCAGTAACACTTTAATACAGAGACCAATTCTCACTATTAACTGGTTGCTTATTAGCATGCCTATTATTAACATATTGACTGTTTATTAGTGCTTATAAAGCACATATAATGCATTAACATATTCTACATCCCTAATCCTACCCAATACCTAAACTTAACAACTACCTTACTACCTATTAATAAGCAGCAAATTAGGAATTTATTGAGGGAAAAGTCGTAGTTAATAGTGAATAAGTGTTGAGTTAATTAAGGCAAAAGTTGTAGTTAATGTATTTAATGTATATTAATGATGCATTTTGAAATTATTTAACAAGGAGTTAGCATAGTTAGCATAGCACAGTTAACCCATCCTGGTAGATACACCTTTTGACTCCAAAAAGCATATTTCTCCATTAACAGCCTTTGAAATGTCGCCCTACAGTATATTCTGATGAAAATGTATTGCTGTCACGCTACGGTGAGATAAACGCACAAAGGCGGCGAAGATAGATGCAAACAGTCTTTTAATAAACCACACGAGGTTCGATACAGGTCGGACAAGCAGGATAGACACGTAGGGACCATTCACAATACCGGACAACCAAACAGTACAAAGACCAGTCCAAGGGTGTGACAATTGCAAGCAACATACAAATTATAAATATTTAATTTAATTAAAGTAGACATTTCACCAATGTCCAATTATTTTTGGAGGGTTCTCAAG
>NW_015547689.1:0-11197 GCF_001515605.1 Sinocyclocheilus anshuiensis
AATTAATTCCCTTACAAACTTAAGTAGTCAAGTTATCTACACAGTGATAGAACGGCAGACGCAGGACCTATTAACTTCGCAACGGGACCACCATAAAAGGATACAGCATTTGGAGAGAACTCTGCCCATTGAGCTTAAGTCTGAATGCCAACAGGTAAAGGTCAACTTAGAAAAGAGCATTCAGAAAGTAGGACAAGCAATGATGGATTGTATGTCACGAAGGGATGTTCAGCTGAAATCTTTAATTCAATCTTCCCCCACTGTAACATCTACTCCTCACTTCAGTTCACCTATATCAGCTGATAGTCCAACTTACCCTATACATTTTAAAACACCGATCAAGCTGGAGTTTCCAAGGTTTGGCAGTTTGGAGGGAGAGGACCCTATTTCTTACCTTGAAAAATGTGATGAGTATCTTGAAGTTCAACCGCTGACTGATGCAGAGATATTATCCATGTTACCTTCTGTTTTAACTCATACAGCTAAGGACTGGTGGATTGCGGAGAAGAAGAGGGTAAGGACTTGGAGTCAATTTAAGAAGGCCTTTCTACAGTCGTTTCTGCCTGATGACCATGAGGTTGAGGTTGAAAGAAGAATTAGAGAACGGAAACAAGGAGTTGATGAAAATATTCGAACCTTTGCTTATCAATATCGAGCCTTATGCCTACGACTGAAACCTTCCATGTCAGATCGTGAAATACTCCAAGCCACACTTAGGAACTGTAACCCTCGTGTCGCCAGCATACTCCGAGGCACTGTCTCTACGGTTGATGAGTTTGTACGGGTTGGTTCCCTAGTAGAAAGAGATATCGGTGAGGAAAGAGCCTACTGGAGACAGAGACAAGTAGAGCATCAGGCGAAGTTGAATGGAGTTAATAAAGCTACAAAGGGGCGACAGTTACATCATCACATTGCTGTAATGTCAGGGAATGTGAAGAAGCAACTTGACCCATTGTCCTTGCCAATTCCCATCAATAACTATAGATGTAGATCAATAACTATTCTTTACTTCAGGAGTCTTACTGGAAAAGATTGAAGTCAAGCACTGAAACGTTGCAGTCCAGCAGAGGTCAGACTTCCTCCCTTGCCAATGGTCATGTACAGACAGCCCTAGGAAAGGTAATCTGGAATTGTACACTCCATGGACAGAAGTATCCGTTCACGGCCTTTGTGATGAGAGATCAGGATTTGACTTTACCCATTGTACTTGGCCTGGAGTTTTTGATGGATTCACAGATCCAGATTGATTTCAAGGACAAGACCTACATTCTATCGGAGGAAGCGGAAGTAAAACATCCATTCATACCGTATGCATCTTCAGCAGTAATTAGTCTACATCTGGCGTTACCTCTAGTTCAAGTATCCTCCTTCACCTTGGCAACCATTGAAGAACTGGCCAGTCAGGCAGATGTTTCCAAAACCCAGAAAGAGCAGCTCGAAGCACTTATGCTTGATCGACCAACAATCTGCACAGACTCCCTGGGCCGAACTGCTGTGATCAGGCACGAGGTTAACACCATCGATGAGATTCCAGTTCGTAAACGAGCCTACCCTGCTTCTGTGGCCAGACAGCAATTCATTGATCAGGAAGTGTCCAATATGTTGGAAAAAGGGATAATTAGACCCTCAACTTCTCCATGGGCAGCTCCCATAGTTCTAGTCCCCAAGAAGGATGGTACCATGCGTTTCTGCATTGATTACAGAGCTTTAAATGCCAAGACACCTTTATATGGATTTCCCATGCCGCAAATTCAAGACATCCTTGAATCAATGTATGAGGCTTCAATTTTTAGTACATTGGATCTCAAAAGGGCCTATTGGCAGGTACTTATGGATGAGACTAGCATTCCAAAGACTGCTTTTGTAACCAAAAATGCACAATATGAATTTGTTTGTCTACCATTCGGATTGAAAAACTCAGCTGCAACTTTTCAGCACCTGATGAATACTGTGTTGAGGGACTGTATTGGAAAGTTCTGTTTTGTCTATCTTGACGATATTGTGATTTATTCCAAAAACATCCAAGAACATTTTGAACACTTTAAACAGCTCTTGGATGTGCTAGAAACCGTTGGATTGACCCTGAACCTGTCAAAGTGCAACATGCTCCAACAGTCCATCACTTTCTTGGGACATGTTGTGTCTGCCGAAGGAGTGAGTACTGAAACCGCCAAAGTGGAGGCTGTTCAAAACTTTCCTGTTCCAACAACTCTCAAAGAGGTACAACGCTTTTTAGGTCTTGCTGGGTGGTACCATAGGTTTATTCCACACTTTTCCGAAATCGCAGCACCATTGCATTCGCTCAAGAATAAAAATGTGGCTTGGGAGTGGACAATGGAATGCCAGCAGGCATTTGATAAACTGAAGAAAGCTCTTCAAAAAGCACCTGTGTTGGTACCCCCGGAATTCACAAAAAGTTTTAAAGTCCAAACAGATGCCAGTGATGTCGGCCTGGGAGCTGTGTTGACTCAAGATCATGACGGAGCTGAACATGTTATAGCTTATGCATCTAGACTTCTTCATGGAGCTGAAAAGTCCTATTCCACGGCCGAAAAGGAATGTCTGGCGGTGATTTGGGCAGTTGAGAAGTGGAAACAGTATTTGGAAGGGAAACGTTTCGAAGTGTTAATGGATCATGCTGCTCTTACATGGGTTTTCAATCATCCCCGCCCAACTTCACGACTGACCAGGTGGGCTTTGAGGCTACAAATCTTTGACTTCACAGTTAAATATCGAAAGGGACAATGTAATGTGGTACCCGGAGATATCCACTCGATGGGGTGTGCCCACCTATCTGGTCTCAGACCGTGGACCCCAGTTTACAGCACAACTTCTGAATGATAGCTGTAAGCGCTGGGGGGTTATTCATAAGTTAACAACAGCATACCATCCTCAAACTAATATTACAGAAAGAACCAACCGAACTCTAAAGGCTATGATATCTTCCTATGTTAAGGACAACCATAGACAATGGGATAGATGGATCTTTGAGTTCCGGTATGCCATAAACACGGCGTGGCAGGAAAGTACTGGTCTAAACCCTGCAGAGATTGCATTAGGCCGCAAGCTAAAAGGACCCTTGGAACGTCTCATTCGAAATCCACCTAATCCTGATAATATGGCCTATGGTACTGTTGAGAGGCAGAGAGAACTGATTGAACGAGTAATAGAGAAGTCTAGTCAAGCTCAGGAGTGACTAGCAAGGTACTATAAAAGAAGAAGGAAACTTGAGTCGTTCGAGGAGGGAGACTTAGTCTGGATACGTACTCACCCTCTGTCTCGAGCTTCAGAATCCTATATGGCCAAACTGGCACCGAAATGGCAAGGTCCAGCTAAGGTTTTGAAAAGGTTAAACCAGGTTAACTACCAGGTAGGGATGTTGGATGACTCAAAACCAGTTGAAACTTTTCATGTAGAGAAAATGAAAAAGTTTTATGGAGTTGTTTAATTTTTTTTTAAGGGGAGGGGTGTGTAACAGTTTCCCTGTTACTTATGTACCAGAAATCCTCTTTGAGCAGTATTGTCCCTACTCACCTGAGCATTAGGGGGCGCTCTGGTAAAGTAATGCATGAATTTACCTATTTAAGGTAGCAAAGAAGGAGTAATGGCAGGAAGTTAATTCTCTATCTTCTTTGGAGAAGCTTACCTCATGGTGGTTTGAGACTTTGTACCCTGTTTGAGGAACTTTATAGTTCTAAGCTCATCCGTAAGTAATTGTTTATGGTATTTTGTTTTGTTAACAATAAGTGTTTGTAGCACATGGTTATGGTATGTTTAAATGTTTGTCTACAGAGGGTTTGTGTTCTGAGCCTATATGGATTATTTGGTGGCTTAAACATCTGAGAAGCCTGGAACTAGGAGAGCTGACTGCTTAAAAGCAACGCTGGACTTCAAATATCTCTTTGCTGGGGAATCATCTGGGCATTCAAGTACTGTTTTTTTTTTAACTTCATGTTTCAACAAAGATTGTGCTCTCACTTTATACCCTCTACCACAAAGACTGAGCAAAGTACAGTATATGGGTCCAAGTGATTACAAGCCAGGCGCTCTGTTTTGGGATACTGGACTGGTTTTATGCTCTGGTCCTAACTGTTGAACTCTCAATTGTGTGTCATATTGAATTTGTATGTGCTTGGTAATTATATTTAATACACCTGACTCATGAGTAGGATTGGTCTGTTTGGTCCCTCATTTCGTGTAGCATTTGCACAAAAGACAAAGGTATACGTGTTACAACTGTATCGGTCGGGTCTTCTGTCACAATTCACTCGGGGAGCAAGGAACGAGGAAACGAGGAGTTCTTGAATAACACAGTCTTTAATAATCCACAGGAAAACCGAGAACAAGGAGGACATTCAACAAGTAGACCCGACAAACAAGAACTGAAAGGACTAGGGCTTTTAAACTCAGGATAATAAGGAAGGAACTAGACACACCTGGGATCAAATTAACAATCAACATTGTTAACAAACAAAAAAAACTGGGTCACAGGCGCAAAAACACACACAGAATAGTCCATAATCCTGACAGTAAGTGAGCATTTTTTCACACTAAAATAATGTTTAGACATATTTATGGCTGTACTGCTGAAACAGTGAGTACTTGAATGACAGTTTGGTCCTATTCACTACCCGGTGTAAGAAGAACCAACTTTTTTTCAAGAGAAATGGAAGGACAAATGGTATTAACATTATGCCACAAATGCTTTTTAAGCATTACATGCTATTTAATGTAGCCATCCTCTTCTAAACAACTGGCAGATTTAAGAGCAGATCAGCAGGCTTACTAGACTATGGTACTGTTGAACTGCTGTGGTACTGCTTCTTCACAGTGCTGCAGAGCCAGTGGGAGAATGTTGTCAGGAGGCTTTCGCTGTGCCATCTTGCCATGTGCAAAGTGTGATGATCTGACAGATTGACACAAGCCATCTTTTAGCCCCTGTTTTTGGGGGAAGAAAAGACCATGTGTTCTGTGTGTGGAACAGACACATTTCTGCATTGCTAATGTCTGTTGAACAATGCAGATGAGTTCTGTTTTCTGTTTGTTTGTTTATTTCACTTTTAAAGCACACATTTATACAACTATTGTTGCCAAAGGTGCTGTACAAACAAAGTAAAGCAAATAAAACCAAGAACATACAAAGATAAATTTAAACACTAAAAATCCAATGACACCCGTCAATACCCAGTAGAATTAAAAGCCTGAGATAATAAATGCATTTTTAACCGAGTTTTAAATGTAAATATAGTTGGAGCTGCTCTAACATACAGGGGTAAAAGATTCCACAGTCTAGGTGCAGCTACCGAAAAGGCACGATCACCCCTAAGTTTTAATCTAGACCTAGGAACAGTTAGAAGCAGCTGATCAGAGGACCTAAGGGATCTAGTAGGCGTGTGTCGTTTAAGAAGGTCTGCAAGGTAAGGAGGTGCCAAAGCATTTAATGATTTAAAAACAAACAATAAAAGCTTGAATTCTATTTGGAAACGTACTGGCAGCCAATGAAGGGAAAATAGAACTGGTGTGATGTGCTCTCGTTTTCGAGTGCCTGTCAGCATCCTAGCTGCTGCATTTTGGACTGCCTGCAAATGTGACAATGCTTTCTGGCTAACTCCTATATAAAGGGAATTACAATATTCAAGCCTTGAAAAAATAAAGGCATGGATGACTTTCTCAAGGTCTTTAAAAGAGAGAAATATCTTTACCTTAGCCAAAAGTCTCAAGTGGAAAAAGCTGGATTTAACGACAGCATTAATTTGCATATCAAATTTGAAATCTTTATCAAATAAAACACCCAGATTTTTCACCACCATCTTATTATACGAGGCCAGAGGGCCAAGGTTAACAGTCTCACTCGGCCCAAAAATAATAATCTCTGTTTTGTTTTCATTTAGTTTTAAAAAATGTAAATTCATCCAGCCTTTTATATCATTTAAACATTCTAAAATAGGAGTTAGAACATTCTTGTTATTCTGTTGTAATGGTAGATATATCTGCGTATCGTCTGCATAACAGTGAAATGAGACATTATGCTTCTTAAAGATAGACCCCAAAGGGAGCATATATAGAGAAAAACGTAATGGGGCCAGAATGGACCCTTGAGGGACGCCACAGGAGAGAGGAACTGAGGTAGATAAAAATTCACCAAAATTAACTGCAAAGCTTCTATTTGATAAATACGACTTAAACCACTGAAGAACCACTCCTTGAATTCCTGCATATTGCTCAAGACGAGAAACCAAGATAGTGTGTTCAACAGTATCAAAAGCCGCACTAAGATCTAATAAAACTAGGATTGCAGAGGCTCCAGAGTCAACGGTTAATAAAATATCATTGTAGACTTTTAAGAGTGCCGATTCTGTACTGTGTTTTGTTCTAAAACCTGATTGGAAAACCTTGAGTACTGAATTTTTCTCTAAAAAGGGCTGTAATTGAGTGAAAACTACTTTCTCCAACACTTTTGAAAAAAAAAGGGAAGTTTCGAAATCGGTCTAAAATTTGAACAAACTGTAGGATCCAGATTAGCTTTTTTAATAAGAGGCTGCACTATTGCATGTTTAAAATAGACAGGAACAGAGCCTGAGACCAAGCAACAATTAATTATTGCCATGACACTCGGACCAATAACACTAAAAGCTTGTTTAAAAATGTGAGTAG
Source organism: Sinocyclocheilus anshuiensis (assembly GCF_001515605.1). Classification (NCBI taxonomy): domain Eukaryota; kingdom Metazoa; phylum Chordata; class Actinopteri; order Cypriniformes; family Cyprinidae; genus Sinocyclocheilus; species Sinocyclocheilus anshuiensis. The sequence goes on from NW_015547689.1 coordinate 6,655, forward strand.
GGATAATATCTTGATGGCAAACTGTAGGCTTCAAATGTTCAACGATCTCCCCCAAGGTTGCAAAAGATACAGGCTCAAACTGATTAAAAACAGCAGAGCATGTAGATGGGGCTGATGGATCGTAATCCGGTAGTTGGATAGATGATCTAGTAACTTCAATCTTCTCAATAAAATATTTAAGAAAATTTTCACAAGTTTGTAAAGAGGCATCAAGACAATCAGGAGCAGGAGGATTAATAACAGAATTTAACGTATTAAACAAAACTCTAGGTTTGTGACGATTTTCTCACAATAATTTAACGTATTAAACAAAACTCTAGGTTTGTGAGTTCTCACAATACTCCAGGTCAAACAAGCACCAACCTAGCATTAGCCCACCAGATAGACCAGCACTAAACTAGCAGCATGGAAATTCAAGCTGGTCTAAGCTGAGACGTGCATCTGTCTGATACTTGTACTACTGCATGCGAAAAGCATACTAGGTGCACACAGTGAAAAGGTGAAGGGGAGGTAAACAGGGAATAGCTGTCAGATAGAAATGGAGAGATATATTGCCAGAGAATCCAATTGCTATTTATATAATGCTATCCAGTACAGAGAATCGTAGGTGTCTTCTGCCATTGCTAACCCAAATGTGCATGTGTATGGGAATATATTTAGATAGAGATTCTGTTTTTGTCTCAGTTACTTTGATATTCGATAATATTAATAACCTGACATTCTGAAAGGTGTTCCCAGGAATTGCTGTAGTGACTTTTGCTTTTGAGTAAAAATGAGCCAGTAACAGTCTTGTACTTTTTTTAAATGAGCCTCTGTATTGTTGTAATCCACATTTTCTGGTAAAAAATCCCCAATTTAGCATGGCCATACAATATTTACAATAATTATTGTAGTAAAATATGGATTTGGATTAGCTTCAAACTGAAATCCTGCTTTTTGAGAATCATTCAAAACCAGTGAGGTGGTGTTAGCATGTGCAGGTTTCAGGGGACAATAGGTTTTAATCATCCCATCCCAGAAGTATAGTTTTCCCTCTTTTTTTCTTAGTGCACACCATTGAGAAATCCATTTTCTGATTTGGATACTCTCCGCCTCTTTATTAAATCCACTCAAATATCATGCGAAACACATTTGTTGTGATTATTATGCAATCAAAGTTTATTTATTGGACATTTTACCTTACAATTTCCTTTTCAAAGAGAAACAAAGTACAATTGTCAGCCATTACACTTTGAGACAATTATTCCCTCTGGAAATTTGGGTAGACATCTTAATTACACTGTCATCTATTATATTATTCTTCATGGTGAAGCCAATCCAAAAATGAATTATGATGAGCTCAGTGAAAAAAAAAATCCAAGATGGTGGATGAGACGAGAGAAATGCAGATTATAAATGAACATAATTCATTCAATATTGAAACGTATTAGGGTGCTTTCACACCTAGCCTGTTGTTTCGGAACCTGGCACGTTTCCCCCCTTAGCTCGGTTCGTTTGGGCATATGTGAACACGGCAATCGCGCTCGGATCCGTGCCAAAACAATCAGTCTGAGATCGCCTGAACGAGGTGGTCTCGGCTCGATTGAAAATGAACTCTGGAGCGGTTCGGTTGTAGTGAGAAAGCAATTCGATCCAACGGACCAACGAACCAGGCTATATCACAATTTATGATGAGTAATTACGTAAGTTCCGTGAAAAGCATTAGCTTTGTTGTTTTGCTAATACCTCAAAATGAACCTGTGAATGTCCGTGGGTGAGCACGTCTTTGCCATTCAAAAATCAAAGCGCACTTTTTTATTTTGTAATGTCGTCTTATTGCTCTTCTTTGTAGTAGGTGCATTTAAAAAATGTTTTCCCAATCAATCCTAGACTCCTGCTCAAAATGATAAATTATTATAAGGACAGCTACAAAAAAACAACAACAATAAGCCCGCAAAGCTGTTATCGTTCCATCCTAACGGACGACATGCGTGACAGCTAAGTGGAATCCCGGAAAATAAACCGTGGAACTTTGACCAATGAGAGAACAGTTTACTCGCGCGTGACTTGTATTAACAAATTTGGTCCGTTTAGAAACTTTGCCATGTGAAAGCGAACCGCACCAAGAATAAAAAGCAACATTGTAATAATTTTAATCCCTGTTTCGGAACAAAGCAATCGATCTACAGGTGTGAAAGCACCCTTAGAGTATCGTGTTGTTAGCTTAGCGACACGCTTTTAAAATCAGTTATAAGTTGAGTTTCCCATGTTGAGTTCAATTTGTGAGGCTTGTAAAGTTCCTGCCTCTGTACTAGAGCATTCGGAATCGATCATTTATGAGGTACCATGACAGTTTGGATGTTGCGGAAAGTAGCTGCCTATTAAGGTTTTGAAACTGCTAATGTTTCACTTCCATCTTGTTTGCTACGCAGAGCATGTGTAATCAGTAATGTGCAGGGATTTTCCTGGGAATGATTTTGGATCTGCTGTCTCAGTTGTGGAAGTGATGCTGGAAGGCTGCAGATTAATCACTGACTCTTCAGCATGAAAAGTTGCAGACTAAGAGGATTGAATACAGTCAACATTTCCCCAACAATATAGGATTAGCAGCTGGCGTCTGCCATAGATGCCTGGGTATGTGCACAATCTCATATATTACAGTGCGCCCACCATTGTCAGACTTGCTGTCTTTGCTGGCAAATGAGCCCAGTTTAGCTTAATGGAATTTCACAAGTGCTTAAACATTTCTGTCCAAATTCTGCCCAATTTTCTTACTTTCCCTTGTGGAAAAAGAAGTACAAATTAGCAAACAGTCACGAAAATGTAATCTTTAAGGACACTTAAGTGGCCATTTTATTCCATTAATATTATATTATCTGCACATTTTTTAAAATGTACTTTTAAGATTTGAAGTGCACTTTTTCACAAGGGATTTCTGTGTAGTCTACAGAAGAGATAGGCTTAACCTACTTCTCATGGATCACACCAAATCCCCCAAGGTGTATTGTAAGTGACTCAAAATCTATCAGCATGAATCACTGTAACCACGCTCCACTTCCCTTTATTGACAGTCACATCTAATTATTAAATTACTATGAATCAGCTAGCAGCAAGCCAATACAGTATTAATTGGAGTTTTGTTTTCATTTGTAACTGAAAAACGTCAGATTATGTACACTGCAATGACCGCTATGTGGTTAAATTGGAATTTTGTTATAATTCAGAATGCAAATAAATGCAAGAAGGAAGTCCAATCACCATTAATTATGCATACAGTACTTTCATGCTTCCAGTTAGAACTTTTATGGCAACTTTATTTCAGTGTCAGTGGGAGATTTTATGTTTAATCTTAGAGTTCTTAAAGAATATAACCTTTACATTTATAAATTATCTACAGAATATCTTTAGGTACCTTAGGCACTTTGAGAATGATTGCAGAAAATAATAGATTGTAATAAAACAATAAAAAAAGAAAACGTTCAAACATTGCAGTTAATACCTGAAATATGATTGTATAAACCATAATTTTTCCGGGATTTAAAACAGCATGTGTCAGTCTGTTGGCTTTTGGTTACTTGCCAGCAATCAAAAAAGACCTCATTAGTGGAAACCAATATTTTGTTTCTGTTTCTACCTAGCCTGTTATTGAGTCAGCCTCTAACATCATTACAACACAGCCATTTACACACATGCCTAAAGGAGGAGTGAACGCTGCCTGTGAGAGTTGGGGAGGACTATCCTCAGAGGAGTTTGTGGAGCTGGATCTTAATCATGTGGCCCCTATCTGGAGGATAGATTAACCTCTGTAGCCCTGACACCGCACGCTCACAACAGCTGTGGGATATTGAAAAGAGAATTGGCAGCAAAACGAGAAATGAGACGCGTCTAACAGATGACACATCAAAAATTCAAGGGAATATTTTTTGACTTAACACAAGATTTACATGGTAAATTTCAGTGCAGAACTTCTCACAAATGTTGAAAAAGACTATTAAGTGCTTGATTGTTAAACCATATTTCATCATTTGACCATATGGTGCTGCTGTATCATGTGATCACAAAATATTTGTGGATTATTTTAGCCATATAAGGAGTGGTTTTGCTGTTTACTATACATTTTTAAGCTGATGAGACTTTAGCACATTCTGAGCACATTATCTATAGCACATTCTGAGTTTTCTGAAGATCAGGTTTCTCGACCACACAACCAGCGATTCACCCTCAAGACACCCTTCACATTAAACACAAGTCAGTTTTGTGCATGTTTAGTGCTTCAGTGAAATTAAGGTCTTATTTATGGGTGTAAGGAATTTAACTCATTAATTCTTATAAGGGAATTAATCATTAATTTTATTTCTAGCTCAGGTTTTGAGAGGAATCGAATCTGAAAATTCGAGGTCAACCTGATTAAAACTGATTTCAAATTTGATATTTTACACGTTATCAGCTACTCGTCCTGCGAGACGTTAATGTCAGTGTATATTAACAATTTGACTATATGTATTTTCCCTGGCCACGGGTTAATACGTTATTTGATAAGTTATACGCTACGAGCTAGGTAGCA
>NW_015547689.1:11238-11514 GCF_001515605.1 Sinocyclocheilus anshuiensis
TAAGGTTTGACTTTAAAATTATACGACACCAGACAATGATTCTTTATAAATGAAACATGAATTTATTGGCTATTCTAAATTGCATTCACCTAAGCTAAGACATACACATACACACACACATGCATACAGTCTCTGAAGAATGAAAATGATGTTAACGGAGTTCTGAGAAGTTCCCAAAGTTCTAACTCGTTTTCACGAGTGGTTTTAAATTCAGCCTGAGAGAATTCATAAAGCAGAGATTTGTCTTACGTTTACTGCTTAAATCAATCATCAGCG
>NW_015547689.1:12122-12870 GCF_001515605.1 Sinocyclocheilus anshuiensis
TTTTTTAGCTGTTAAGATTGACACCGTTCACCAATTAGATCGTTCCTAGATGCTTGTTCCAAATTTTTGGCGGATGCCTATCAGTCTTCTTAGCTGGGTAGGGTTTCGCAAGAGAGTGAAAGGTAAATGGAAGACAATTTTGAAACGGCATTCTCAAGTTTCACAAAATACCTGTTAAATTTCTAAACATTCTCTGCTTTGTGATTTCCACAGGCAAAATCCCAGCAAACAACCGCAGTAGTCAACTCAGAAGGAAACAGCTGAGAGAGAGAAGAGGAGAGAAGGCCAATTAAATTAGAATTTCAGGTTAGAAATGGTATTTCCTGGTTAAAATTTAATGATGTTATCATTAAAATTGATGAGAGTAATTAAAAATTACGATTTATCAATCAATATCTTGAAGCAGGATAACCCAAACCCTAATGACCTAACCATGAAATTAAAATTTTAGAGCATTATTGACAGTTAAGGATTAAAATCTTGATGATGTTTGTCATTAAAATTAGCAAAGCACTTATAGTTGAAATGATCAGCAAATAGTGTGGCAATATGGAAACAGGACCCGTAATTAATTATTAAATGAAATTAAAATTCAAAATATGTAATTAATTATGAAATCAGTATTAGTAACTTGTTATCCTTAAAGATTAAACTTTTAATGTTGTTGTCCTTAAATTATAATAGCACCTATAATTAAATTCATCAGTAAATATTGTTGCCATGTGGAAGCAGGAACTGAAATTAATTT
>NW_015547689.1:12952-13536 GCF_001515605.1 Sinocyclocheilus anshuiensis
GTCAGGATGGCGTCCCTTTGGGGAAGCCCTTCCGGAAATTGGTTGGTTTCTTGATGACGCAGAGGCTTGAAAGTCGGTTGCCTTGGGCACGGAGAGTGATGTTTGGAGTTCTCCTGAGAGTTCCTTTGCTTGGCTTTAGACTTTGAAGTTCGACAGACGCAGAGTTTCAACTGAAGTGTTTGAGTTTTGGAGTCTCGCTTGTGCGATGTTACGGCATGGGAGCACTTTTCTCGCGCTCACCAAGGCGGAAAGCCACGGTTCTAGAAAGAGTAAGCGAGCGAGCGAGAGCTATTGAATCTGTGTCGCAGTGGGGTTTTGATCCGTGGCGTAAGTCCGTCCCACGGGACGCTGTTCCAATCAGATAGTGGCTGCGGGGCTTAGCGACGCCCTGTGTGGTTCCTTTATCATGCATGAATCACATGCTTCCAGTGGGGCGTATTCCTGCAAGTTTTAATAACTTCTTATAAACATATCATCACCGGAAAACGATGCTGAATATCAATTTTTCACTCACACCAATGTTCTGTGAATAAAACAAGCTTTCATTCAAGCTCAAACAACAGGTATTTTGCATACACAGTAAT